>NW_027256883.1:210893610-210998610 GCF_029215685.1 Pituophis catenifer annectens | reverse complement strand
ACTTACATAGGTTTCCTTTCTTTCCCTGTCACCTTTTCTTTCTGCCTAAGAGACTTTCAGGCTGAAAACTGGGGTTATAAAAGCTTTGAACTCAAATAAATGTTGCCAATGCAAACTAGTGGAATGTATTGTCAGCATTCAACTCGATGTTGACTCCAAATAGGTTTGTTCCGTTATTGAAAATCTTACTGTTCATTGAACACGCTCCATGGCGATGTCTAAGTAAAACTAGCTCTGAGTTTCCCAAATACCAGTTCATAGAATTAAACAATACTTTCCCCAGCCAAACCCACAGCCTCTCACATAGTCCATGTAAACACGTTCATTTTGTTATGGGAACCGTCTGCTTCAACTCCACACCTCCTACAATGTCCTTGAAAAGGTTTCAGGCTTTTCCGGACTTCAGCGGAATCATGGAGGTTTTGTTTCTCCATCTAACCCATTCTAAAGCAACACTTCCCCTTACTCTAATGGCAAGTTGAAAGGAAGAGGCACATAGCTGCCAAAGTTTCATTCTTGACACGTATTTGGAAAACCTTGATGACAGATTTGCTGGTCAGAAGTCAACACATGTATTTCAGGTGGTCCTCGACTTACAACCACAATAGAGCCCCAAATTTCTGTTGCTGAGCGAGACAGTTATTAAGTGAGTTTTGCCCCACTTTGCGACCCTTCTTGCCACAATTGTTAAGTGAGTCACTGCAGTAGTTAAAGTTAGTAACACAATTGTTTGGTGAATCTGGCTTCCCCATTCACCAAACAATCTGGCTTCCCTCATCAGAAGGTCACAAAAGGTGATCTCGTGACTCCGGGACACTACAATCGTCAGAAATGCATGCCAGCTGCCAAGCATCTGAATTTTGATCATGTGACCTGGGATGCTGCAACAGTTGTAAGTGTGAAAAATGGTTATGTCACTTTTTTTTTCAATGCTGTTGCAAATTCACGAATGGTTGTAAGTCAAGAACTACCTATATAATAAATTCACATTTTATCAAGGTCACAGAAATAATGTTCATCACTAAAACTGTGATGAATTTATTTATTTTTTTCCCTATGGAAAAAGGAATGGATGCTTAAGATTAAGTGTATTAATTTTATGATGAAGGAACATGCCTGTCAAGGTTCCAACTGACGAACCCAAGCAAAGCAGGCATGACAGAGACGATCCAATCTCCTTATGCAAAGCTTTATTGATTACATCATTTCGGCACATATGAAAGCAAAACCAGATCTAGCTATTTCCCACGCAAACCCATATAGTGAAAGTATAGATTCTCCCTCCCCCTTTTAGGCTAGGTCACATTGTTCAATTGTGTTTCTTAATGTTGTTGTGAGAAAATCTTTTTGACTCTGGCAAACACCTCTTGAAGTGTCCTTGGTTCCCATGACTGTTGTCTTGTTGCTGGGAGTGTACATTCCATTCTTCCTCTCCTTTCTGCCTCAGGGTATTGGCAACCTGAGAATTGAAAATGGCTGAAACAGCAAAAGCAAATTTCAAAGCTTGATAATGTCCTTCCGTCATGGTGCTGTAATCAAAACACATGGGATTGATCCTGTCCTTATCCTGATAAGGTTGATCAGGCAGTCAGAAGATCCTGGAGTGTCTTCCAAATGAACTTTACGGCTGCAGAGGGTTGGGAGGTCTAGCCTTCTAGTTTTATGGAGATGGGAAACCATTTTTATCTCATGTTCCAAAAGTGCTTTTCGAAAGGGAACTGGACTTACTTTCTTTTTTTCTATTTAAAAAAAACATGTCACTTCTCATCCAAGAAGCTTCTTTAGTTCTGGCTGAATGGTGTGGGGCGTGGAAGGTTTTGTATTCCTTGCAGTCATCTCTTTATTAGCATTCTGAAGGTTGGTCTTTGGCTCTCTGAGATTCGTTGAGACCACTTGGGAGTTTATCCAGGGGTGGGCTTCAAAAATTTTAGCAAGAGGTTCTCTGCCTGGTTGCTGGGTGGGGGTGGCCATTTTGGGCGTGGCCTAGTCAGCCTCCTGCACCACAGCAGGGGGGTGGGGTTTTGCCCTCCCCAGGCTCCAGAGGCTTTTTTCAAGCCTCTGGGAGGGCAAAAATGGCCTCCCCAGGCTCCGGAGACCCTCTGGAGGCCAGAAACGGGCCCGTTTCCGGCCTTCCTGAACTTCTGGTAGGCCCGTTTTTCACCCTCCCTGAGCCTCTGCACGTGCCCTGCACTTACCTGCATCCAAAACAGGCCATGTGGGGACTCCTGGGAGGGGCTGGGCGGGGCCAACCAGGAGTGGGATATGGGGGTTCCCCAAAGTGCACAGAATCTTAGCTAGAGGTTCTCCCGAACCCTTGCGAACCCCCAGCAGCCCACCCCTGGGTTTATCTGTTCTGTACCCGTTGGGTCACCTGAATCAGAGTGCAAATGGGTAAGGAAGCTTTTTTGGGACTGCTGAGAGGACTATTGTAGACAGGAGATAGATGGTGTTATATTCCGCCCGCCCCCTCTGTTGAAAGGGGCTGTTCAATTTTAATATAGATGGCCTCTTTGACCCCTTTTTCAATGCAGCAGTCCTCTCTATCCAGAATGTGACTTCTGCTGTCTTCACAAGAGAGAGCTAATAACCCACCTTCAGAGAGGTAATGATCCGACCTTCAGAGTGTTAACAACTAGATTGACTGCTGAGGAATAGAAATCCTTCCATTCCCCACCAGAACCGGAGAAGCTTCTTAAATGAGAAGCGAAACGTCTTCAAAGAATAAGAAACCAAGAAAGTCTGGTTGCCTTTTGGAAAAAGCATCTTTGGGACAAACATGACTAGGATGGTTGAGACTCTCCATAGACAACGTCATGTCATGTTTTGAACCCTTTTCTTCCTGACAGGGTAGCTCAGGATGGGAGATCAGAGGCAACGTTCGTTATCCACGTCCGGAGAATCACTATACCACGTTCTAGGACTGGACAAGAATGCCACCTCAGATGATATTAAGAAATCGTACAGGTCTGTATGTTATAATATCATATAATGTCTGTACCCTATAAAGAAAATATATATAAAATGTCCTATAGGTGGCATTTGCCACTAGGAAGACTGGCTAAGATGTTTCCCAATACCTCATCAACGTGTTGGAAATGGAAACAACAAAGGGGAACATACTAACACATGTGGTGGACTTGCCCCAAAGCAAAACAGTATTGGAGTAAGTTTAAATTACAATTAGAAGAAATAACCAAACATCATATTGAGATGAAACCGGAAACATTTTTATTAGGAATACTCCCAGGGTCTTATGAAAAAAAATGCAATATTTAATCATCCATCATAGCAGCAAGAATAATATACGCACAGAATTGGAAAAACAATAACATACTGACCGAAGATCATTTGATTAGAAAAGTCTTGGAATGTACAGAAATGGACAAAGGACAAATTTACAAAGGAGATACAAGAAAAAGAGGAAACAGAATATTAGATAGTGTGGGAGAAATGGTACGAATGGCTAGAGGAGAGAGATAAAAGGCAAGAAAAGATCAAATAAGGAAGATATAGGAGTAGAAATGTAACAACAAATAAGAGGAAGCAGAAAAAATGTAGTTTGTAGAAATGAAATTGGGTACACTGTTATTTATATGTATATACCGTATTTTTCAGAGTATAAGACGCACCAGAGTATAAGACGCACCTATCTTTTCTGGTGAGGAAAAGAAGAAAAAGAAACCTCCCTCTGCCTCTGAGCAATTTTGCCTCTTTCCAGCAAACAGCAAACAGCCTGCTTTATTTTCATTTTCGTTTTCAGCATAACTTGATTAACACAAGGGGAAAAAAAATCTGCTCCAGCAATTTACCTCTTTGCAGCAAGCAACAGAGCCCTGCGCAAAACAGCTGAGAGCAAATCAACTGAGAGTCGGGAGGCAGATGGAATTAACTTGTGCTAATTAGGCTGTGCTGAAGCTGAAAGGAGCTGTTTTTTTCTTGCTGTTTGCTTGCAAGGAGGTAACTGCTGCGAGGCAGAGGCCAAAGGGTGGGGGCCAGTGGGTGGGCAGGGCTACATTTGGTATATAAGACGCACCTAAATTTTCATCCCCTTTTAGGAGGGAAAAAGGTGTGTCTTATACTCCGAAAAATACGGTATGTAAATAAATTAATATTAGACTTGTATGTATAAAGGATACATTGAAATAAGGGAGAAAAAATGGACAAGTCAGAAATGTTTAACTGTTGCCGAATTGTTGGAAAGAAACTATTATTTAAAGATTCTTTTTTGTTTTTTGAAAAATGTTTAATAAGAATTAATTTTTTAAAAAAGAAATCATACAGATAAGGAGGCAGAACCTCATTCTGGAGGTAGCATGAATTTCAGATGCATTTTAAATATTTGCAGGCTGAATCGAGTTTCAAACATCTCCAAGTGGCCCATAAGTATGTGGCATACAAACATTAGTTGATACAACCAGCACAGCTTGCGATTTTGGATCTCCGCATTTCTAGAACCTGAAACAGGTGGTCCTCAACTTAGAACCATGTTTTGGGACCAGAGTTTCTTTTGCTAAGTAAGGTAGTGGTTAGGTGAACGGCTGCAGTTAAGTAAATCACACGATTGTTAAGCGAACCTGGCTTCTTCTCCTCTTGATTTTGCTTTGGTGGAAGCTGGCTGGGAAGCTTGCAAATGACCATCACAGGACTCTGGGATGCTGCAACCACATGCTGGTTGCCAAGCAACCAGATTTTGATCACGTGATTGTGGGGATGCTGTGATAGTCGTAACCAGGAGGATTGTTGCTGGTCCCTTTTTTTCAGTGCTGTTATAACTTCAAACAGTCACTCCATGAACGGTTGTAAGTTGAGGTCTACCTGTATGAGGTCAGCTGGTGTACGGACCAGTAAATGCACTCACCAGCTATTTCTATCAGAGAAAAGGTGACCATTGGAATCCGCCCCCAACTTTCTTGAGTTGGGGAGTCAACGAAAATTCGATCAACTGTGATCTTACAAGGTTTTTTTTTTGCAACTGACGATATCACTTACTTTAGTTAAATATGAGCTTTTGACTCTATAATACAACTTGTTTGATTTCAGTATAAAGCAAAAATTAAGAACCCAGGAGCATAAACCTCCAAGCGACAGGTGGAAAGCTCAAAAGTAATGTTAGCAAGTGTTACTTCTTAGAAAGAGTAATGGAAGCTTGGAAACAACTTCCAGCTGAAGTAGTGGGTCAATCATCAGTAACTGTTTAAACATGCTTGTTTAAACATGTCCATCATCTGACAAAAATAAATAAATAAACAAATAAATAAACAAATAAATGCTTCAAAGGGCAGACTTGATGGACCTCTAGGGGTTTTTTACCATTTTTTTCCTATGTTTAATGGGGATATGGAACATTTGAAATTTGAAGAAAAGTGCTTTGGAGTAGTTGTGCCCCCAAAAAAGGTGGCATGTTTTTGTGGATTCACAACTGTGATTGAAGTGAAGAAGGTATCAAGAACCCCAGGTTTCAAAGATGCTGCCACACAGAGCAAAAAGAAAATGCCAAATCAACTTGGGAGTTTCCCTCTTAGTATTAGCTTAAACATACATGCAAAAACATGAATTAAAAAATAGAATCAAGCAGGTCCAAAACTTGGGACGTGTTGCTATTCTTTCTATGCCAGAATTTATCCTAATTACTTTAACCTTTTTTTCATTTCAGTCATCTAATTAGGGGATTGGGTCACCTTGTTCTTTGGCTGTTTCTAATCAGTGGGTGTTAGAAATCCTGCCAATGAATTGCAAAAAGAAAGTTGCAGTATTTCTCCTAAAAATGTATCAGGTATTTCCAAATCTGTCTGTAACTCAGGCTGATCAAGAATAATGCATTTTTAAAAAAAAAAAAAAACTGGATGGGAACCATCTACTTTTAGAGGATGCTGAGCTATTGGTGGTAAATGTTATTTTAAAGTTTTGATTTGAAGGGATGACAGTTTGTGATGGAGATTGGATCATTCCTCTGCACTTATGAGCCAGCTGTTTCATTACCCAACTAGGTAACATCATCAGTGCTGGAAGGGGATGGGATCTGCAGAGAGGAGGAAGAGGATGAGGAGGACTGTGAGGTCCTTCTATTCAAAATGCAGTTTAGGCAGAACTTAAGCTTTCTTATATTTCTTAATAAAACTATAATTTATTTCAGATACCAATGAATGGCATTCATTTATGGCTTTTGCATCCAGTTTTTCTTTTTAATGGGAACTTCCGCTACTTAATTACTTGCTATTCTTTTAGCATTCTGCATATGCTCAGGAGCACATTCTCCAACAAGGGCTCCAACAGGAAAGGTGCTTTAGAGTGGGGAGCGGTGTTTGTGCCCCACCTGCTCACACCTCCAAAAAGAAGCTGCACTGGCAGAGTCGAATAAAAGTAAAACAATTTGGCTCTTCATGGTGTCTGCTTTCTTGGAGAGTCAGGTACAGCTAATCCTCGACTTACAACCGTAATTGGGCCTGGAGTTATGGTGATAAGTCATGGTGACCATGTGACTAGACCTGATTTGCTGGCATTTTTAATGCTGGTCATTAAGTAAGTCCATTTTACCCAATGGGTGGGGTTTTTTTGCCAGAAACTGGAAATAAACACCAGCAAAACCGGCAAAAAAAATGACAGAAATTGCCATTACATGACTAGCAGAGGTGGCAAGCGGCCATAAAGGAAAGCCAGTTCCCAGCATCCCAAATGCGATTGCGTGACTGCAAGAAGGGGATGCAGCTATTGTAACTTCGAAATCGGGTCACAAATAGCTCCAGGTTTCTAGCCTGATGCCTTCATCAATAGAAGTGGTCCCCACTTAGTGACTGAAGTTGCAACAGACCAGGGGTGGGTTCTACTTATCTTTACTACCGGTTCACAACGGGGCCGCGCGCACACTTCTGCACATGCGCAGAAGCTTCCTGATGACATCGGTGGGCGGAGCCTCCTGCCGGTTTTACTACCGGTTCTATAGAACTGGTTCAAACCGGGGGCAACCCACCACTACGACAGACCCCCCCCCCCAAAAAAAAGCTACATCCTCAGTATGAATAAGAATGGGAAGTCTGTATTTCACTCACACACGCCATGTTTGGGGTATAAATGATTGTGTGTTGCTTCATTTTTCTCTGAATTCCATCTGCTTGAAGAGTAACTCCCCAGTGACTTGTTCCAGCAGCTATGTTTAAAGTTTTGTCAAGCTTCCCCCCCCCCTTAATATTGTTTACTTCTTCCATAGGAAACTCGCATTAAAATATCACCCCGATAAGAACCCAGATAATCCAGAAGCCGCAGATAAATTTAAAGAGATTAACAACGCACATGCAATATTGACTGATGCTACAAAAAGAAATATTTATGATAAGTATGGCTCTTTGGGGCTGTACGTAGCAGAACAGTTTGGAGAAGAGAATGTGAATACCTATTTTGTGTTATCCAGCTGGTGGGCCAAGGTGAGTACTAAGTGGATTCTGTCCTGAAATTAATTAAATTAATTTTGTCTTAAAGCAAAATTTGCCTCATTCATTTTCAAGGATTGAAGTGCCTTTTTTCTAACGTGGAAAAAAGTGAATAAATACTTGGGCTTCCATCTAGCTATCACAGACCAGTTTCTTTGGCCTCTTTATCCTTTTCCCTCTCCCCCTCTATAAATTGAGTAGCTGCTGAGGCTTGTAAAAATGCTAACTGCAGCATGATTAAAGAAAATTTTAAATCATGTATGATTTGTGTGCCAGTTAATTTTCCTGGGAGGGGTCATAAAGATTTCCAAAGCAAGAAGCAACCTTGTCTTTTTTAAGGAGTTTAGAAAGGTCATAGGAGATCGTATATTTCTAGACGCCCCCCTCAGTCTAGGAAAGGAAAAGCGAATAATATAGAAGAGGACAGTGAATTGCCATTTATAATTTTACAAGGGTGTGCGTTAAAAACCTTCTTTTTTAAAGTCTGCCATTTTTAAGCCCTGTTTTCAAACATTCGTCGTAATCACGATCAGCTTTTCTAAAATGGATTCATTTTCATCTTTTGTGGCGAGGTACAAATTTGAGGCCAACAATGCATTTTTAATTTGAAGAATTTTTCATGAGCAATAGAATACAATTTTTTATTGGCCAAGTGTGATTGGACACACAAGGAATTTGTCTTGGTGCAGAAGATAAAAGAAAAGATACATTCGTGAAGAATCATAAGATACAACACTTAATGATAGTCATAGGGTACAAATAAGCAATCAGAAAACAATATCAATATAAATCATAAGGATACCAGCAACAAAGTTACAGTCATACAGTCATAAGTGGGAGGAGATGGGTGGTGGGAACAATGAGAAGATTAATAGTGATGCAGAGTTAGTAAATGGTTTGACAGTGTGGAGGGAATTATTTGTTTAGCAGAGTGATGGCGTTCGGGAAAAAACTGTCCTTGTGTCTAGTTGTTCTGGTGTGCAGTGCCCTATAGCGTTGTTTTGAGGGTAGGAGTTGAAACAGTTTATGTCCAGGATGTGAGGGGTCTGTAATGATGATCATGATAATGATAACCATGAGCAATATCTTTCTGATTATATTAACGTCCCTTGGGACGATGCCGAAGATGCTTCAAATGGCCACAAACACTGGAAAACACTTGCTGCCCTGGGTACTCTGCACCAGACTTAATGATGATGATGACAATGAATATCTTTCCTATACAATTTCCTGAAAATTCTACATTGCTTTCGGAAGGCCTCCTTAAAGTTCGAAACACGTCTTAATTAAATCTAGTAAACAGAAAGGTTTGCTGGTGTTTTAGCTTAAGCATGTCATATGATGTCACCCATTTTAAGCCTACTGTAGGTTTGAAGGCACTGCTTTCCTGTTCTGGTGAGTCAGCCACGCTGATCTATGAATTTTCAGCTTTTTCCTGGATTCTCTACCATGATAGAAGCATTTTGAACTCCGTCCATCCAAGAGCTTTGGTCATGCTGAGCCATTGCTACTCTCCTCTACAAAAGCAAGAGTTTTGTGCTAATGGATGCCGTTTAGATGTATTAGATCAGATATATATTTTGGTAATATAATGACAGCCCGAATGCTGGAAAGGTTGGTCAGGAGGGCTAACGATAGGTTTAGAAATATTTCTAAAGGCATCTATGCTTTTCTTCATCCCCATCCATCGTGACACAGGGCAATGTTCACAAAGCAAGGATAAAATATTACAATATTGGTAATGTATTAATGACGTTAATATAATAAGGGGGCTCACCCACAATGATTCAAACCCAAAGGCATGTTGGAATTATGACGGTCTTGAAAGACTTATGATATGGGTGACATGATGGCCCCAAATGGACATGGTTGGCAGGGGTGTCCAACCTTAGCCACCCCTCAGACTGGTGGACTTCAACTCCCAGAATTCCTCAGCCAGCATTTGACATCCTTGTCAAGTCACTTACAATAAGGCCTCATCGAAGAAGCAAGAATCCCGCAGGCCTTGATAAGAATGAATGAAGATCACAAAATTCTGAAAACTCTGATAGGAACCCCCCCCCCCCCCCAGCCCCAGCCCTCTTTCATAAGCAAGTACATTAAGGTGATGTCTCTTTGAACATTTTAAATCTCTTTTTCCTAGAGGCCAAACACCTGTTTATGAGCTAGGCCAGTATGTATGTCTAGTGTTCCTCTCGTTTCTTTCTCAGCTTGTTTACAAGTTCTCCTAGGCCAGGGATTTGCAACCTTAAACACTCAAAGAGCCATTTGGACCCGTTTCCCACAGAAAAGAAAACACCGGGAGCCACAAAACCCTTCCCGTACCTGGCTATTTCTTGAGCAGCCACAAAACTAGCATATGTACTTGAATTAAATGTTCTGTTTTCTTCTGAAACTTTTCTTTTCTTGGATTTATCCATGGTTGGCCTACTGGAGGTTGAAAAGCTCAATAAATGGCGTGCTGGCGGGTGTCACACATCGGCAATTGCGACGCATATTTTGAGTGACAGGGAGCCACAGCAGAGGGGTGAAAGAGCCACTTGCGGCTCCAGAGCTGCAGGTTGCTGACCCCTGTCCTAGGCCTAGGGCTATCATTGAAAAGGCCTGTGGTGGCCCATACTCCAGGAACAGTATCTCTTGAGGTCAGGGAGACCCTTAGCAGGTCCTCCCTTGGTATTCAGTCTGGACAAGGCAGATCTAATATTTTAGCAAGGTGATTTCCATCTATCCCAGTACTAAATTTTAAAGAGTCCTCTAGATCAGGGGTCTCCAATCTTGGCAACTTTAAGACTTGTGGACTTCAACTCCCAGAATTCCTCAGCCAGCTTTGGGAGTTGAAGTCCACAAGTCTTAAAGTTGCCAAGGTTGGAGACCCCTGATCTAGATAATAACCAGCATTGGACCTGGGTCAGCAACCTCAAGGTGGCTGTGATTCTACAGTGCCAGGTTTTCTCAACCTGCAACCTGGCCCACCATGTTTTGTAGATATTTACCCCTTCTGAGTTGCCTTCCAAGGATGCCCTGTGTAGAATTGGCTGATCAACTACTTGAATGCCTTTGGATCAGTGCCAAACACACAGGACTGGTTGCTGAACAGCTGTCATAAATCAGTCAGTGGAGTCAAGGTGAAAGATCACACCCAATGAGCCGTCATCAGCTCTTTAAGACACGTACTCAGCAGTAGATCCACTGCTCAGAGTTCGACACTCCCAATTCTGGTCGCTCTTTTTCTCTGACTTGTCTTCCCCAGGCAAGCTTGCTTGCTCCATACGGATAATCTACGTTTCTTTTCTCCCCTATCCAGGCGCTGTTTGTCTTCTGTGGGCTCATAACCGGGTGCTACTGTTGCTGCTGTCTCTGCTGTTGCTGTAACTGTTGCTGTGGAAAGTGTAAACCGAAACCCCCCGAAGGAGATGAACCGGAATTTTATGTCTCTCCAGAAGACTTGGAGGCCCAAGTACAATCAGACGAGAGGGGTAAGTGTTGGATGCTCTAGTTAAACCACCAGGAACAAACATCAGAAAAGGGGAAAGAGAGGACACGATGTGGCTTAAAGTACAATATAGTTGAGAACCAGTTGGTGCAGTGCGGGTGTCAGCAACCAGTGCCACATGCAGCTCTTTGGGCCCTCTGCTGTGGCTCCCTGTTGGGTGATCCCATCACTGGCTGGCCCCGCCCCTCACCCTCCTCTCCCAGTCACTCCTTGCCTGAAAAGGTAAGAGCGACAGCGGTGGATGGAGACTCACTCCATATTCCAGAGCAGGAGCAAAATGGCCCTGTACTTGCCTCTTTTTCTGGCCCTTGTTGATGCTGCGCTCACCTCGGTTGCTCGGAGAAATACATAACTTTCTCTCCACCCCGAGACACTGGCCCGGCCCAGCTGCGGCTAATGCCGCTGCTCTCACTGCCTCCATGACCTGCTTGCTGCTCTGCTCAGCGCCTTGCGCAGCAGACTTAAATTTAGCGTGTTTCACAATGGAGGCGACAATGTCCCCTCCTCCTCCTGGAGCCCATTACGATGCGGAGCATTGGCTGCAGCCTGGCCAGGCCACTTTCTTGGGGTGGAGAGAAAGAGGGAGAGATGAGAGAGTGGGAGAGGGAGAGAGAAAAAGACAGTGAGAAAGGGAAATGAGAGGGAGACAGAGATGAGAGAGGGAGAAAGAAAAAGAAAGAGGGAGAAAGATGAGAGAGAGAGAGACAGGGAGAAAGAGAGAGATGAGGGGGAGAGATGAGAGAGAGAGAGAGAGATGAAATGAGAGAGAGCGAGACAGAGAGAGAGAGGTATCTCTTTCCCAGAGAAAAGAAAATAACGGGAGCAACAAAATCTGGGTAGGCGTGGCTGGGGTGTGTGTCATGTGACATCAAGTTGGCCACGCCTACCCAGGTTTTGTGGCTCCTGATGTTTTCTGTGGGAAAGAGGACCAAATGGCTCTTCAAGTGTTTAAGGTTGCAGACCCCTGGTGTAGTGGTTAAGGCATCAGGCTAGAAACAAGGACCGAGTGAGCTCTAGTCCCACCTTAGGCTTCAAAACTGACTGGGTGACTTTGGGCTAATCATTAGGAGACAGTGAGTTACAGTTCTGCCTTAGGCATGACAGCTGATTGGGTGACTTTGGGCCAATCACAAAGAGATAATTTCTAGTCTAGTTTTGGCATGAAAGCCCGCTGGGTGACTTTGGGCTAATCATTAGGAGACACTGAGTTCTAGTCCTGCCTTAGGCACGAAAGCCGGCTGGGTGACTTCAGGCCAATCCCCCTCTCTCTCAGCCCAACCCACCTCACAGGGCTGTTGTGGGGAAAATAGAAGGAAGAAGGTGTATTGGATATGTTTGCCACCTTGAGTTATTTGTAAAAATAATAAATAAATATATAAACATATAGATAAAATAAAATTTATTTCAGATGACACCTTCACTCCTCTCTCTGCACATGCATCGCCATAGGTGTGTTGTAATAGCCTCAAGGGAGAGATCTCAAATAATGATTTTGCTTATTACCTTTCTTACTGTCTTCCCCCTCCCCTCTCCAAATTTAGATCCTCCATCAATGCAGCCACTCTCTGCATCCAGTCAAAGAACTAAAATTAACTATCTATCTACCCTTGTATTTTTATATTCATTTTGTTTCCAAAAATCGCAGCACAAAACTTTTCTTTTTAAGGTACTTAAGCAAATTACTTGCATGAATTATCGACAATTTTTTTTACGTCTGTTGACTTGCTTAAGAGCTTTATAATTCATCAGACAGTAAATCACTTAATATAAAAATTACAGCAAATTCATAAATTGAGCATTCAAGTAGATACAATTTTTTAAAAAAAACGAAATAGGTGAAATCTGTAAAATAAATGTTCAAAATAGAATGTCACAGTAATTTGTTCTCACTAGCCTCATCCTTGTGGTCACATGATCAGAATTCCAGCACTTGGCAATCGGCATATATTTATGATATTTGTACCCTCCTGGGGTCATGTGATCCCCTTTTGTGACCTTCTGACAAACAAAAGTCAATGGGGAAACCAGATTCACTTAATGACAGCAGTGGTTCACTTAACAACCGTCAAAAAGGGTCGTAAAATGGGGCAGAACTCAATAACTATCTTGCTCAGCAGTAGAACTTCTGGGCTCAATTGTGGTCATAAGTCAGGGACTACCTGTACCATCTGAGTAGCCAGATTTAGGTCGGGAATTTTTGGTAAATACTCAGTTCCACCAACGATGACACTTTGCATATTCCACTACTGCTTAAATAAACTTTTAATAAAATATGTCAGTCAGGAAAGGTGCTGTTAACTCTGAAGCTGGCCTGACTGGGGCCATCTTAGAGGCCTCAGTGTTGCCACAGTGCTGCTGAGGGATAGGGAGGGAGGAATAGAGATAGTTGGAGTTTTGTAGCCAAAACAAAATAGTTTCCCCTGAGAACCAAGGACATTCCACAGGCGGCTGAAGAGAGGAGGAGTGAAGTTTCTAAGCAACCGGACAGCATTTTGATCGGACCATGTGACTGGTTGTTTGAGAAAGAGGGGAAAACTTTTACTTTTAATTAGGTGAAACCGTGGGAACCTTTAGAGTCGGTTTTCACCGGTCTGTGTCAATATGATATATCCAATAAACCTGTTCTTTGAGGAACCTACTTGCCTCGGAGTTCTCTTTTGTTATGGAACCCTGACAGGTGCTACCAGATCCTTCTTGATGTTCAACTTTCAAACAAGTGCTGTCTGTTTTTCAGAGAACACCGAAGCCCCCATCATGATCCAGCCAGCCTCCGCCACAGAGACGACTCAGCTCACGGCAGATTCTCACCCCAGCTACCACACCGATGGATTTAACTAAGATAAGGAAGCACTTATTTAACCCGAACGGATAAGAATAAATAATTAAATGGCCAATCCAGCACTAGAATCATGGACATTAGGAATAGATTATGGGGAAGGGAAAGGCGTTCGCCGATGGTCAAATTGGGCAGCTTCATAATCTGCTGACAAATATTTTGTAATCCCCTCGTCATCTTTTTTGTCACCTTCAGTGTCGTATCTCAATGAGACATGGAAGTACTGTAGCATGCCGAATCTGAACCTGTTTAGCTTTAGTCTTCTTCTTCTTTTTCACCCCTCCCCCCCCTTTCGTTGTTTTCCCCGTTCTGTTTTTTAAAAGGAAGAATAGCATGTGTCAAGTTTACATTATAAACGTTTTTTGTGTTGTAAATGTACTAAGGAGTTTTATCATGACGAGTGTGACGGTTACATTCTGCATTTTAAGCAGTCAAACCAGGAGGCTTTTTTTTTTTTTTTTCAAAGAGAACTTGAAAATTGATCAAATGGAGCCACAAAACTTCCATACAGTTGAGCTACCGATCCCTTCCTGCTCCACTGGAGAGCAGCAGAGATTTCCTATCGCCCACCTGCCCGTTGGTACCTGATTTTTTTTGCCTCAATAACTGTATTTTGAAAACTGCTGACGTTGCAAGGAACGGGTTTAAGGGGGAAAAAAATGCTGTTTTCTGGAAATGTTGTTTCCGTTTCTTCTTTCAAAGCCCTTTGAGGCTTCACAGGCATTTTGTCCAACCTTCTTTACGGTGTAGGAAGTTATAATTCTGGAGGGCGATCACCTCTGCAAAGTTTTTTTTGTAGTTTTCTTGTGTGGGAGAGGGCCAAAGTAGTGGGGTTTTTTTAAAACTACAAAACTAGAAATTACTTGAATCATCTCTTTAAATTAAAATGCACATTATTCTTTGTTTAAATTTTAAAATAATAAGCATTCCCCCAAACTATTTATAGTTAAACCGCTGGAGCTTTTTTGGGTACAAATGCATGTTTTCACTGCCCAATTGGAATGAAGTGTTAGTGATATCTGAGAGCAACTTTTAGATTTTTAAATATATATATATTGATCTGACAATTGTTCTCAAATTACCGGTACTCTTTTTAAAAATAATAATAATAATAAATCTTATCACGTCCACTTTATAGACGATGTGTTCTAGGGATATATACGGTACTTAGGTTTATTTTTAATTTATATTTTAAAATAATCGTGGCCACCCGGCTCACGATTCCTTAAATCGGTACTATTATCTGGCAGGTGTTGGTGCAGCCCTCAACATTCACCAGCCAGGGGTGTTCACTTCCTGTTCTGGGAGCGTATGGCAGTGATGTAAGGGACATAATTCACATCCTTTGCACCTCGACAGACTTAATGCATGCAATGTCACTCAACTCCCCCCCCCCCTTTCCCTTTCTCAATGTTCATGGCTGGGAATTTTGGGATTCTGGAGTCCCAACACAACTGGAGGGTCACCAGGTTGAGGAGTAGCGATCTAAGCAGATCCCAATTCTGACAGCGATGGCAATTGTAGAATTGGCCGCCATTCCCCCCCCCCCCCCCCGCCCCCCGTTTCCAACCTGCAGGGCAGGAATCAGATTGGAACTGACTAGAACTGAGCAGGTGGGAGAATGAGTGGGACCTGAGATGGCCGGATCAACCTCGAATCCATGCCTGAATTTATCTGGTTGGTGGGTGGGCTGGTTTCTTTCTCTGCCTCAGTCCTTCCTTTGTAAAACAGGAGCGGTCCGTCTCAAATGTCTAAACTTCATTATGCGGTACTTTACATATTTGAAGCAGTGTGTGGTAGAGTTGTGTGAGTTGTGTGCCTAAATGGCAATTTTTTAAAAAAGAAAACCCACTTGCTCCTCTATGTATCTCTGTAGAGCAGGGATATCCAACCTTTTAAGACCAATGGACTTCAACTCCCAGAATTCCCCAGCCAGCCATGCTGGCTGGGGAATTCTGGGAGTTGAAGTCCACAGGTCTTAAAGTGCCCAAGATTGGACACTTCTAGTTTGGAGAAATGTTCTGCAGATGTTTTGCTAGATCCAATTCCAGTTGGGCTCTTTCTATTGAACGTTTTCTCTGTGATGAGTGGGAGAATCCACCACAAATGGAAGTTGTGTGTTCATCCAGGCAGCGGACATCTCAAAAGTTTCCTCTGTCATCCAGTTTTGCGGTACAATATACTAAGTTTGTTAATAAAGGCATCGGTCAGAACCTCTCCTATTTTTTTCCCAGCTGCTTCTGCTTCGATCGCTTCCCCACCCTCTTTTTTTTGGTCTCACAATCTCATTCCCACTTTGCATTCGGGGGGGTGGTGTCCACGAAATCCCGTGGCTGCTACACGTTCGAATGCTCCCCGGTGTGTATATTTGTGCATGTGATTGAATCGTCGCGAAGTGAAAACGTTCACTCTAGGAAGCGCTTCGGGGGACCTTCTTGCAGGTTCTCTATTTTAAGGTGGTCACTTTTTTTTTTTTTTTAAACGGGCAACAGTTTTATCTCACATAATACTTGAAATAGTCAGTCAATCTGTCTGGTTGTTGTTCCACTCTGTGTGTAACTCAGGGGTGTCCAACTTTGGCAACTTTAAGACGTGTGGACTTCAACTCCCAGAATTCCCCAGCCAGCATGGCTGGCTGGGGAATTCTGGGAGTTGAAGTCCACAGGTCTTAAAATCACCAAGGTCCCTTGGTGTAGATGAATTTTCCCTTCCCTTGCTTTTTACAACTTCTTTTTAAATGCTTCTCTGTGGTTCCCTCTCCCCCTTCTGGACCTAGATATAATGTTGGTTCTTTTTTAAATAATTTGAAGGATGATGTGCAAACCCAACCCATTTCTTAAAATTGCCCAATTGGATACTGCCCTGCTAGCTCAGTTATCCTCTTGAGTTCACTCTCAAAAATTGGAGGTATCCCCTGTCGGTTTGCCAAAACATGTGTGTCGTAGAGAGCAAATGCGTACTAACTCTAATTAATAATGCAGTTTATGAATTTATTCGTATATATGAATTTCCGAAGCCTCATCCGGTTTATCACATATCATCCCAAATAAAATAGTCAAATGTATAAACCGTGACTGAAGTGTTGATAATCCGGTGTTAATCTCACTGTGTTCCTGTGGCTAAGGTTTATTCTTGATTTTTCTAAGGCAAAAATCTCTTGACTTGAGGCCGACAGAACAAAATTTGGACGTTAGATTGTAACACTTAGCCAACACCCCCCCCCCCCCAAAACCCCACTCATTCTCAGGCAGGAATTTTGATTATGATTTCAGTTTTGTCAGTTTTGCCCTACTGGTCTGTAATTCCGAATCACTGGGAACAAGCTGCTCTTATCTGTTAATTGGCTTATAACATTGATATTGTTTTCATATATAATCCAGGCACATGCTCCTTTCTTTGTAGAATTTTAAGGGCATCCGGTGGGAGAAGGTGTCAAAAAAGTCAAAATCGTGTCCTCGGTCTCGGAATCAAACCCTTGTCACTTTGGTACACAAGTTGTGCATTTGACACTGGCAGGGCTTCGATGGTAGGATCGTGACCATTTTGTCTTTTCCTATAAATGTCCTTGATGTTATTATTTAAGATGAATCAGAAAGAGTTTCAACAGGTGATGGGTTTTTCGACCAGTGTTTTTCAAACCTGGCCACTATAAGAAGGGCAGATTTCAACTCGTAGAATTCCCCGGCCAGCATTCTGGCTGAGGAATTCTGGAAGTTGAAATCCAGACCTCTTAAAACAGCCAAATTTGGAAAACAGACCCCCCCCCCCATGTTTTAGATGTTACCATAGCCATTCTAGTAATTACATTGCAAGTCTTATTCTGTTCTTTGTGTTCTCTTTATGCTAAAGCTTTTCTGCAGGACCTTATCATGTTCTTGTAAACTTTTTTGATTCCTCTCTAACTCATTGTTTCCCAACCTTATCTATTTTAAGATGTGTGGACTTCAATTCCCAGAATATCCCAGCCAGCAGTGGGGTATTCTGGGAGTTAAAGTCCACACATCTTAAAATGGATAAGGTTGGGAAACACTGTTTTAATTCTATTCAGGAGGTACACAGATCTTAATTAGTCTGGATCTTGATCTCCAGTGTAAAATGAAAGCCAGATTTAGACGTCCAATCAGTGCTGTCTTCCATTCAAGAGTCTTGATGTACTTTAATTTAAAGTTAGTCGAAGCCAAAGATTCCCTTTCCTGGTGTAGACAGGTTTCTAAAATCTTTTTAGTACATAGATTTTTTTTTTCTCTTTAAATCAAGCCCAAATGTTAAAATCCCAAGAGATGGTTATCTGTGCCTTGAGCAGTGGAGATTTTAAAATTAGTTGACCTATCTTTTGCAGAGGTTCTGTGTTCAATTCAGCATGGTGCCTGGTTTCCCTGATTTTTCAATAATGGATAAGATGCAAATTCAAGTTGAGTTTTTCCCCCAAGTAGCTTGACTTTGTTTTTAATTTACCAACTGTCGTGGGTTGCCACAATACCTTCAGCAGCTGTTTCTTCTGATTTTTCTAACTTTGTCAAAATCTTGGCAATAGATATTAATGTGTTGGTGGTAGGTATAAATAAGGCCCAAGATGTATTACACCCAGAATTAATTTTCCCTAGAGTTATGGCCAAGCTGTATTTCAGTCATCCATTTGGTGAAGCCTAGCACCCGGGGTCTTGCCCCTTCGAAAGCCAAAAGAAGCTATTGAGATCCAAGACAGGGGCCTAAATCCATAAATGCTTTTTTAAAAAAGTCCACTGATCTTGGTCTGTGAGATTTAGTGCCAACGAATTTGAAGCCAGAACTTTGCCAGTACATAACATTTGCATTTTCTTTTTCTCTGATTCAACTAAATATGATAGGTTTCCCACATTGTTTTCTGATTTGGCAGTCTTGCCAACACATATATTGCTGCTAAATTTTCTGGCCCTCTGCACTTAGCAAATTGCTCATGTATCTTAAACCTGAAAATTAATCCAGATCATATTCAGATCTTCCTTTGAGTAGCCAAATTTCTCTTGATTCCTCCCCCCCACCCCTCCTCCTCCCTTTTTATCTCCCTTCTCCTCCTCCCTTCATTTCATTCATTTTCTCCTTTTCTTTGTCTCCATCTTCCTTCCCCTCCTCCTCTTCCTCCTCCTCTTTCTTTCTCTCTTTCTCCCTTCTTTGTCTTCATCTTCTCCTTCTCCCCTTCTTCTACCTTCCCTTCCTTTTTTCCCCTATTCTATCTTTCACTGTCTTGGTCTCCTTTTCCTCCTTCCCATTCCCCTTCCCTTCCCCCCCCCCCGCCCCCTTCTACATAAATTAGGAGCCCTTGCTTAAATGAATAAGAAGAATACCAGGCTTTTACTAGCAAGCTGAGGGACTTCATTAAAAACCTAAGTCGCGTACGTAACTCTTGAGTTTTATATTTGTAGATACCGTTATGTAAATATCCTCAAAGCAGTCATGTGTATACCTTGCCCTATCTTATACTTGCAGCAGCTATAATTTGTGGTGGTTTTAATTTAGCATCCTTTGCTTTTAAGTCTTTGGATAATAAGAACCCTGACTCTGTACATGGAAAGACACCCCGTGGAATCGCCTAGCGTGCTAGTTCAGCATTCCCCCAGTCCAACGCTCCCTTTGACAGAACCCAAGTCAAATCTGGAGCCTAATCCTGGCTCAACGCCCTGCCAATCATCTGCAAATACCCTTTTTCTACAGCTCATGCCCCAAGAAGGAACGAGAGGTTGCGATTTCAAGCATCCCTGAATTAGGATTCTTTTATGGCTAAATAAAAGACTGGGCTTTCCAGAAGAATTCATGATGAAAGGGAGGCCCTCAGGGATGACCCAAGAAACAGCGAATTAGATGTACGGAGTATTGTTATTGTGATCCTTGTCTTTAAAGATTGCGTTCTGCTTTTTCATTCCTCCCACCATCCAAATGAAACCGGGAGGACTTCCTCCAGCCACCTGCGAAGGTCTCCTTTTCAAGTTCTCTGAAGGCCATAAAGCTACCAGATAGAGCAGACAAGGGTTGGTGGAAAGATTCTATGGTTTTGTTCACCCCACTAGGCCACCTTCATCTTGGCTGGATCCATAGGCCGTCTGTGTGGGAGAACGCTAAAATAGGCACATAGAAGTTTGATTCAGGGAAAAACCCTCAAGTGGAAAGTAGAGGTCTTCAAAGAACCTTGTACCCCTTTCCTTCCCTTGTCCAACCCCACATTTTCTTCTCTGTCCCCAAAAAGCCACCATCAACCCCTTTATACCCTAAAAGGACATATATTTTTTTAATATTTTACTGGAGGCAATCAGCACAATCATTTTAACTGCACCGTGCAGGTCCCTTCATTGGAGATCTTTTGAACCATTTTTTAAAAAGATGATGTCTCTCTCTGGAAAGCTAAACCTGAAGCTCTGATCAAGCAACCAGCCCTTCAGATGTTCCGTTTTTCTTGTTGGGTGTGGATGTCTCTGTGTGAATGTACGCCAGCTTCATCTCGTTGAGCAGATGTTCCAGTCATCATCCCTTCCTCATATGCCTGCTCTTCTTAAGGTTTGTTGTTTTTTTGGGGGGTGGGGGTGAATTTATTTCCCTACCGGTAGTAGTTTAGTTCTCAGTCAATTTTAGGGGGTCCTCATGTATTTAAGGAAGAGGTTTGATGGACTAAGGTACGGATCTCCAACCTTGAAGACTTGTGGACTTCAACTCCCAGAATTCCTCAGCCAGCAATGAATTCTGATGAATTCTGGGAGTTGAAGTCCACAAGTCTTCAAGTGGCCAAGATTGGAGATTCCTGGACTAAGGGGTAGTTGGCCAGTATATCTGTTTTAGCGTGTCCGTTGGGTTGAGTAACGTTCCAAAAACAAGACTCTGAAACACCAACGGATGGTAGGTGCACATCATTCACTTAATGACGATTTTTAGATTTTACTGTGACCTCTTCTTGAAATCCATGGTTGGTTTTTTTTTTTTTTTTTTTTTTGGTTTTTTTTTTGCACTTGTATTTGCGGGGTGGGAGAAGGGGAAGGGGAAATCCCAACGTGTTAAAAAGTAAAAATAATAAAAATAAATAAAAACAAAAAGTTAATTATTAAAAAGAAAAAAAAACGAAAAAAAACAATCAAAGTATAGATGCATTTGAAAAGCAATTATATAAATATATATATATACATAGAATATATATATATATATATTTTGTTATGTTTATTTAAAGGGTCGTCCTTTAAATTGTATGTAAGTAGCTGTGGCTTTACGCACTTTGTGGATTGTTAACACTCGCAGGTCCTGAGCTCCTGTACATACCTCCAGTTCCAGAAGGAATTCTATTATGTTTTAGCATGGTAATTTATGTATTGTATGTCTGAGTAGGAACTTAAAAGTGACAAATAAATAAATAAAGATTGCTAAATTACCAGAAACCAAGATTGTAAAATAAATGTTTTCATGGCAAAAAAAAACAACACCAATCCTTGGCTTGATTTGCATTTTTTCTTTCTTTCTTCTTTGCCGTTTTCTAGCCAAAATGGATTTTAATTGAAGAGGAAATTCATATAAGTGGTAGCTGGATTCATTGTATAGATAGTCCTCAACTTACAACCATTTGTTTAGTGACCATTCGAAGTGACAACAGCACTGGAAAAAAGGTGACTTATGACCAGTTCTCACACTTACGACCATTGTGGTAATCTGATCAATATTTATGATCATTGCAGTGTCCCTGGGGTCACGTAAATCCCCTTTTGCGACCTTCTGACAAGCAAAGTCGATGAGGAAGCCAGATTCACTTAACAACCGTGTTACTGACTTAACAAGTGTTGTGATTCACTTAGCAACTATAGCAAGAAAGGTCATAAAACGGGGCATAATTCACTCAACAACCGCCTTAGCAAAAGAAATGTTGGACTCAATTGTGGTTGTAAGTCGAGGACTACCACTACTGGCTGAAGAATTCTGGGAGTTGAAGTCCATTCACAACTTAAAAGTTGCCGAGGCTGAAAAACACAAAATGCCAGTCAAGCTTGAGTTAAAACGAAACAGAGGGGATTTAATTAAAGAGAAAAGAGACAAACTATAGGAAAGAGAGAAAGATTCTGCTCCACATTGCTCAGCAACTAAGCTCCTTCCTTCCATCCTTGGGGATGAAAGTGGAATTAACTTAAATTTCTCTCCAAAAGAAAGCCAAAAAGCAGCCACTCCAAATTCCTTGCTCCCCTGTCTCAATTGCAAATTTCAACCTTGGATTTGGAGCCGTGATGGTGCAACGGTTAAAATGCAGTATTCTAACTGCCCACTGCCAGGAGTTCGATCCTGACTGGCTCAAGGTTGACTCAGCCTTCCATCCTTCTGAGGTTGGTAAAATGAGGACCCAAATTGTTGGGGGCAAGAGGCTGACTCTAAACCGCTTAAAGAAGGCTGTAACACCCCTATGAAGCGGTATATACCATATTTTTCGGACTATAAGACGCATCTTTTCCCCCCCTAAAAGGGTGAAAATTTAGGTGCATCTTATACACCGAATATAGCCCTGCCCACCCACTGGCCCCCACCCTTGGGCCTCTGCCTCGTAGCAGTTACCTCCTTGCAAGCAAACAGCAAGAAAAAAACAGCTTTCAGCTTCAGCACAGCCTAATTAGCACAAGTTGATTGGATTGGCTTTCTAACTCTCAGCTGATTTGCTCTCAGCTGTTTTGCGCAGGGCTCTGCTGCTTGCTGCAAGAGGTAAATTGCTGGAGCAGATTTTTTTTCCCCTTGTGCTAATCAAGCTATGCTGAAAACGAAAATGAAAGTAAAGCAAGCTGTTTGCTGTTTGCCGCAAGGAGGCAAAATTGCGCACAGGCAGAGGCAGATTTCCTTTTCTTCTTTTCCTCACCAAAAAAGGTAGGTGTGTCTTATACTCCAAAAAATACGGTAAGTCTACGTGCTATTGCTATTGCTATTGCTATTGCGTGGATTAAGAAATCTAACTGGAATGGCATTGGTGGGAGGTGACCCAGGTCTGCTTGAAAACAACTGGACTGTTGCAATGGACTTTACATGGGGCTACCCTCAAAAAGTTTCTGGAAGCTTCAGCTGGTACAAAATGCAACCCCACAGGCAATCCTGGCACCCCAAAAATGTAACACCTCTGCTGTGCAAGCTGCATTGGCTGCAGGTCTATTTCCAGCTTCCCTTCAAGGTGTTGGTTGTGACTTTTAAAGCCCTACATGGCTTAGGGCCAGGTGACCTACACAACCATCTTCACCCCCATCACATCAGCCCATCCACCCAAGTCAGACGGGAAAGAACGTTGCAGACCCCTTTAGCGCCAGATGGGAACTAATCAAGGAGAGAAGCAACTTAGAACTAAGGAGAAATTTCCTAACAGTTAAATGGGGGCAAAACTCACCAGGGGTGGGGCTGCTGTGGGTTCGGGAGAACCTCTAGCTAAGATTCTGTGCAGATCGGAGAACCCCCAAATCCCACTCCTGTCTGGCTCCGCCCACCCCTCCCCTCCCAGGAGGCCCCACGCAGCCAGTTTTGGACGCAGATAAGTGCAAGGTGTGCACAGAGGCTCGGGGAGGGCGAAAAACGGGTCCACTGGGAAGTTCGGGAAGGCCGAAAACAGGCCCATTTCTGGCCTCCAGAGGGTCTCCGAAGCCTGGGGAGGCTGTTTTCGCTCTCCCGGAGGCTCAAGAAAAGCCTCTGGAGCCCGGGGAGGCCAAAAACAGCCCTCCCCCCCCGCCATGGTGCAGGAGGCTGACTAGGCCACGCCCACCCCGCAAACAGGCAGAGGACCCCCTGCTAAAATTTTTGAAGCCCACCCCTGAAATTCACTTAACAAATCTCTCGCTTAGCAACATAAAATGTTGGGCTCAATTGTGGCGTAATTCGAGGACCACCTGTAACCTGATTTAAAAAAGAACCAGATTGCATCCATGTACCAGAAAAAGTTTCTTAGAACATAGAATAACAGAGCTGGGAGGGACCTTGGAGGTCTTCTAGTCCAAACTACTGCTGAAGCAAGAGAGACCCTATGCCAGGGGTGTCAAACACGAGGCCCACGGGCCGGATCCGGCCCGCGATGTGGTCGGATCCGGCCCATGGGGCCATCCTGGAAAATGTAAGGATTTGGTCAACGTCGCTTCGGCCCAGTCTACCCAATGCAAAGAGGAAACATCGGGCCAGCGTGGCTTCGGCCCTGTCTATCCAGTGCGAAGAGGAAACATGCCAGCAGTTTGGGCAATGGCGTCAAGCTGGCCAGGCCCACCCAGTTGGCCACGCCCAGTGGGTGGCATCAAGCTGGCCACACCCACCCAGTTGACCATACACCCCAGCCCCTCCCCCACCCCCAAGATCAACCACAGTCCTGATGCGGCCCACAATGAAATTGACTTTTGACATCTAGACAAAATGGCTGTCCAGTCTCTTCTTAAAAACCTCCAGTGTTGGGAGCACCCACAATTTCTGAAGACGAGCCGTTCCACTAATTGCTCTAATTGTGAGGAGATTTATTTATTTATTTATTTATTATTTTTATTTGATTTATATGCCGCCCTTCTCCGGAGACTCAGAGACTCATTTCTTCTTAGTTCTAGGTTGCTTCTCTCCTTGATTCGTTTCCACCCATTGCTTCTTGTCCTGCCCTCAGGTGCTTTGGAGAATAGCTTGACTCCCTCTTTTTTGGGGCAGCCCCAGAGATATTGGAAGACTGCTATCATGTCACCCCTAATCCTAGTCCTTTCTGGCTTTCCTTCCAAAGTTTTAATCCTGGCTTCCACCTTTGAAACACCAACTTTTGCCTCTGAGCTGAAATGGCCCTTTAAGACCAAGTCGAAACTTAAACCACTGGTGGGGCGCATGAGACACACGACAGTTATATTTCTGGAGCCTTCCAAGTAACATGTGGCAGATCCCTGGGGAACCCCAAGTCGTCAGGTGCTTCTGGGCTTCTCCAGCTTTTTCCCCACCGCCGTGTCCTGCCAGGACACACAGAAGGAGCTGCGAACCTCCACGAACGGCTGCCTCGAACCCTGGCCATGTCGAAGCACATGGAGTACACCTCCTACCCAAGAGACCGTCCCACCATGGACAACTTGGAGAGGCAACTCATCTGCCCCATTTGCTTGGAGATGTTCACCAAACCTGTGGTCATTCTTCCGTGTCAGCACAACCTCTGCCGGAAATGTGCCAATGACATTTTTCAGGTTAGTTGTGGGGTGGTGGGGGGCAACCTTTCATAGCAGGTTAAATGGAAAATGTTTCTCAACGTGGCGCCGTTGACTCTCAGAATTGGAGAGCAGAGTTGGGTCAACGCCCTTTGGGGAGTTGGGAAGATGCCTTCAGAGGTTTCAAGGATCACTGCGGATGGGAGAATCGGGTGGTTGGGATTGTATTCTATGTGTTTTTGGGTGACGAGGATAGTCTGTTCTTTAGAGGATAGGTACAGTTGTCCTTTAAAAAAAGAACCCACAATATTAAGTCTACTTTAGACTTTGAATTTTATGTATTTCTTCCTCAAAAAAACAGGAAACAGAAATTCAGCAGATTAGGAAAGGAGAAAAAGGGTTCGGGGACCAACGATTGTGTTCCTACAGCCAGAGAAACTTTAGATCAGTGTCTCCCAACCTTAGCCATTTTAAGATGGGTGGACTTCAACTCCCAGAATACCTCAGCCAGCATTGCTGGCTGAGGTATTCTGGGAGTTGAAGTCCACCCATCTTAAAATGGCTAAAATTCGGAAGCGATACTTCCAAATGAGAAGGATGAGATACTTCCGAATGAGAAGGATGCTTTCTGAAATTAAATTACACTGATGTTATAACGCCGTTGGAAAGGGGCACGATTGTGTTTTTTGCATTAAGATGTGGCAGCCTGAAGGTGATGGACAGGTGAAGTCCACACCCCTTCAAAGA
Source organism: Pituophis catenifer annectens (assembly GCF_029215685.1). NCBI lineage: Eukaryota > Metazoa > Chordata > Lepidosauria > Squamata > Colubridae > Pituophis > Pituophis catenifer. The sequence goes on along the minus strand of NW_027256883.1, from coordinate 210,972,990 downwards.
TCCAAGGTTAAGAAACAGCCAACCCCAAGGAGCAAAGTCAATTTATTTGTCATATTTGATGCTTTAAGAAAACCTATTATACATTTCCGTATTTCTTGGAGCAGAGACATCCTCATTTGTGGTAAAAAAATATCCAAGATGGCAGCCACAATCTTCATAGTCAAACCCTGCCCCTTTACTGTTTACTGTAGGTTTACTGTTTAAGGCACCAGACTAGAAAGCAGGAGTTCTAGGCCGACTTTTAAATATGAAAGCCAGCAGGGTGACTTGGCTCTCTCTCTCTCCCTCCCTCCCTCCCTCCCCCTCTCTCCCCCTCTCCCTCCCCTCCCTCTCTGTCACTCTCTCTCTCTGTCTCTCTCACCGTCCCTCTCCCTTTCTCTCCCTCTCCCTCCCTCTCTGTCTCTCTCTGTATCTCTCCCACCCTCTCTCTCCCTTTCTCCCCCTCTCCCTCCCTCCCTCTCTCCCCTCTCTCCCCCTCTCCCTCTCCATCTCCCTCCCAGTCCCTCCCTCTCCTTCCTCTCCCTCCCTCCCCCTCTCCCTCCCTCTCCCTCCCTCCCTCCCACGCTCTTCCTCTCCCTCCCTCCCCCTCTCCCTCCCTCTCCCTCTCTCCCTCCCTCCCTCCCTCTCTCTCTCCCTCTCTCTCTCTCTCTCAGCCCAGCCCATCTCGAAGGATTTCTTTATGAGAATTTATACTCAGTGGCTTACCATGTTAGAATGCTTTCTCCAACCTGCCTTGTATTTTTCCCCCCATCTCATGTTTCAAAATCGGGGCACCTTGGGGAGCATCGCCAACAGTTCCAGAATTTGAGATACGCCCCTCTTCTTTGCAGCCCAGACCTCGCAAAGGTTAGTGGTTCAATGCTCGGCCCTCCAGGGTTAGCTGCCCACTTAATCTCCGTAACTCTGAGCTGCTTACCTAACGACAACAACAACCAACCCAAGATACAAGCGGTTAAAATAATAACAGCCCCCCCCCCCCACACACACATCCCTGTTTGGGATATGTTTGCCAAAGTTATATATAAAAATACTAAAGCCAGGAGGATACAAATAAATGAACAAACATCTGACTGAGACCTGTCGCAAGTTTAGCCTTTTTGCGTGTGGGCAATATAGACCATCGAGAGTTCTTCCCAGACATTCGTGGTGGCCCCAAAGTCACAATGACTGAAGGACGATGAATGCTTTGGCTTTCTGGCCCTTTGTTTCCCCTTGGGGATTACCGGACACCTGCCTTTGCGCTATTATTGGATATCGTGGCTTGGCTCCGGTCGGTCTTGGGCATTTGGTCTACTTAGGCCCCCCTCCTAAACCCCCGAGGGCCAAGCATTGAACCACTGACCTTTGCGAGGTCTGGGCTGCAAAGAAGAGGGGCGTATCTCAAATTCTGGAACCGTTGGCGGTGCTCCCCGAGGTGCCCCGATTTTGAAATGTGAGACCGGCAGGTTGGAGAAAGGCAGGTTGGAGAAAGCATTCTAACATGGTAAGCTACTGAGTCGGAAGATCGTTTAAAAGCAGCTTATTAGGGTATCCTGATAAAGTGGGGTCTCTCTATGGAAAAAGGAGAGAGAGAGCCCTGAGCCCCCCCTTTTTTTCCCCCACTCCTTTTTATAGTTAACACAACAAAGAAAAGGCAAGAGGAAAGTTGATTGGACAGGATAAAAGTAACCTGGAAGTTTTTAAGAAGAGATTGGACAACCATCGGTCTGAAATGGGATGGCTAACCTTTTTGCTGTCACCGGCCAAAAGTGGGGGGGAGTGGGGGGGGCGAACGTGCGCGTGCCCACACCCATAATTCAATGCCCCCCTGCCCCCCCGCACATGCATGCACGACCCCCCCATGCCCCATTTTGGGCCTAGCAGTCCTCCCTGAAGCCTCCGGACCCCGGAAAGGACCAGTTTCCCCGACTTCCGGTGGGCCTGGCAGACCCGTTTTTTGCCCTCCAGAAGCTTTCCTGGAGCCTGGGGAGGGCAAAAAACGGCCCTCCCCATCCCCGCAGGCCCTCCAGAGGCCAGAAATGGCCTGTTTCCTGACTTCCGGTGGGCCCAGTAGGCCCGTTTTTTTCGCCCTCCCCAGGCTCCAAAAGCTTTTCTGGAGTCTGGGGAGGGCAAACAGGACCTCCCCCACTCCCCCAGAGGCTGTCTGGAGGCCGAAAACACCCTCCCAAAGCCTCCGTGCGAGCCCTGTACTTACCTGGTATCCAAAATGGGCCATGTGGAGACTCCTTGGAGGGGTGACGACATGAGTGGGGACCAGTTGAAAATCAGCTGGCTGGCGCACTCATGTGCTAGGGCAACGGTCACGTGCCTGCAGATATGGCTACACCTGCCACCTGTGGCACACGTGCCATAGGTTCGCCCTCACGAGTATAGGGTTTCCTGCCTGAGCAGAAGGTTGGACTAGAGGACCTCCAAGGCCCCTTCCAACTCCGTTATTCTATATCTGTGATGGCGAACCTAGGGCACACGTGCCAGAGGTGGCACACAGAGTTCTCTTTGTGGGCATGTGCACCGTTGCCTCAGCTCAGCCACCTGGTCACCAGGTTTCCGAGGCACATATGCGCGCCAGCCAGCTGGTTGTTGGATTCCCAGTTGTTGGATATCTCCCCTTTGCATAGGAAATCAGTTACATGCAGTCAAACATGTTACATATTTGCAATGCATCCCATCATATCACACATGTTTATTAAAATGAGGTCTGACGTCCGAAGGGGCGTAATCGTAATGAAAATGATTGCTTGGAGTTCACAAAAGAGATAATCCTAATTTGTACTAACAAACTTTTTTCTTATCCGGAGCTAGTCTCCAGCTTGTTTATCAGTTTAGGACTGTTACAAGCTAATAAACCTGAACATCGTTTTAAAAGAGAGAAAATAAATCCAATTAAAATGCAAAGTAACTATGTTAGTTAACAAATTAAAAAAAAACAAAACCATGTCATTTGCCCCTCACATTTCTATGTGAGGGGCTGTTTTTGCAAACATGCGCAATTTACCTACCCAAATAGCCCACTGAGGATGGGGGGGGGGGATTTCTCACAAAACGATACTCGAGAAGCAAACGAAAGAGGTTGGATTTGCTTGGGATAAGATGTCTCGGGGTCATATGTGACCTCAGCTTGCTCCCCTTCTGAAGACCTAAATTTCAAGTGGAGAATGATTTGGGGATTAGTCCAAAGAAGGCCCTTAAAAAAACAACTCCAAGAGAGCACCTGATTCCTTCCTTCCTACCTACCTACCTTCCTTCCTTCCTTCTTTCCTTCCTCCCTCACTCCCTCTCCTTCCTTTCTTCCTCTCCCTCTCCTCCTTCTTCTCCTCCTCCTTCCCTCTCCTCTCACTCCTTCTTTGTCTCTCCCTCTCCTCCCCTCTCTCTCCCTTTCTCCTCCTCCTTCCCCTTCCTCCCTCTCTTTCTCCTTCTCCTTCCTCTCTCCCTCTCCCTCTCCATCTCCTCATTCTCCTCTTCCTTTCTCCTTCCCCTTCCTCCCTCTCCCTCTCCCTCTCCTCTCCTCCTCCTTTTTGTCTCTCCCTCTCCTTCTCCTCCCCTCTCTCTCCCCTTCTTCTCCTCCTTCCCCTTCCTCCTTCTCCTTCATCTTCTCCTCTCTCTCTCTCCCTCTCCTCCTTCTCCTCCTTCCTTTCTCCTTCCCCTTCCTCCCTCTCCCTCTCCTCTCCTCCTTCTTTGTCTCCTTCTCCCCTCTCTCTCCCCTCCTCCTCCTCCTTCCCCTTCCTCCCTCTCCTTCTCCTCCCCCCTCTCTCCCCTTCTCATCCTCCTTCCCCTTCCTCCCTCCCCTCCTTCTCCTTCCTCTGTCCCTCTCCCTCCCTTTTTTTTAAAAAAAATGATTTATATGCCGCCCTTCTCCAGAGACTCATTGCGTTAAGCAATAGCCTTCATACTTTTTGTATATTTTATACAAAGTCATCTTATTGCCCCCACAATCCGGGTCCTCATTTTACCTACCTTAGAAAGGATGGAAGGCTGAATCAACCTTGAGCCTGGTGAGAATTGAACTTGCAGTAATTGCAGGCAGCAGATGTTAATAACAGTGCTTTAATCTGCTGCGCGACCAGGACTCTTCCCTTCCTCTCCTCCTCCTCCTTCCTTTCTCCTTCCCCTTCCTCCCTCTTCCTCTCCCTCTCCCTCTCCTCTCCTCCTCCTTCCCCCCGTCCCCCTCCCAATATGCAGCTTTAACCAACTGAATATTTTGATGGTTTCAACTGCCCTTGAATGCTCCATGGAGAACTCCACAACAAAGCTGCATCCAACCGGTCCTCAGCCTTAACCTATCGGTGTATTGATCATCCTGGTCTCTTGCACCCCACAGTCTCGAGGGACTACCCTGGGCTCTGCAGGGAGATTCCGCTGCCCTTCGTGCCGCCACGAAGTTGTCCTGGACAGACACGGCATTTATGGCTTGCAACGGAATCTGCTGGTGGAGAACATCATTGACATCTACAAACAAGCGTCAGCAAAGGGACCAGAAAGGTGGGCTGCCTTTCTCAGCTATTCCTGGGGCCTTTCATGTCTTATTGATTGATTGATTGATTGATTGATTGATTGATTGATTAGATTTATATGCCGCCCTTCTCCGGAGACTCAGGGCGGCTTACAATGCATTAAGCAATAGCCTTCATACTTTTATATATACCTGCTTAGTAGGGCTTTCAGGCCCCCACAAAGCGGTGTTCTTTTTTATACAAAGTCATCTTATTGCCCCCACAATCCGGGTGTCAGCGTCCCAGCACTGACATATATAAAGAGGGGAGAAGCTTGAACTTTTGCCTACTAAATCCCTTTGAAGATTCTGTCTCCTCGGAGATGGGAGAGGAGGAAGACATTCCTGTGATCTGACGAAGCAGAGATCAGGAAAGTGATTTGGAAGATAATAGAATAGAATAGAATAGAATAGAATAGAATAGAATAGAATAGAATAGAATAGAATAGAATAGAATAGAATAGAATAGAATGAGAGAAGTGGAATGGAATGGAATGGAATGGAATAGAATAGAATAGAATAGAATAGAATAGAATAGAATAGAATAGAATAGAATAGAATAGAATAGAATAGAATAGAATGAGAGAAGTGGAATGGAATGGAATGGAATAGAATATTCAGAACAGAACAGAATAGAATAGAATGGGAGAAGTGGAATGGAATGGAATGGAATAGAATAGAATAGAATAGAATTAGAATAGAATGAGAGAAGTGGAATGGAATGGAATAGAATATAGAATAGAATAGAATAGAATAGAATAGAATAGAATAGAATAGAATAGAATAGAATAGAATAGAATAGAATAGAATAGAATAGAATGAGAGAAGTGGAATGGAATGGAATGGAATAGAATATTCAGAACAGAACAGAATAGAATAGAATGAGAGAAGTGGAATGGAATGGAATGGAATAGAATAGAATAGAATAGAATAGAATAGAATAGAATAGAATAGAATAGAATAGAATAGAATAGAATAGAATAGAATAGAATGAGAGAAGTGGAATGGAATGGAATGGAATGGAATAGAATAGAATAGAATAGAATAGAATAGAATAGAATAGAATAGAATAGAATAGAATAGAATAGAATAGAATAGAATAGAATAGAATAGAATGAGAGAAGTGGAATGGAATGGAATGGAATGGAATGGAATGGAATAGAATAGAATAGAATAGAATAGAATAGAATAGAATAGAATAGAATAGAATAGAATAGAATAGAATAGAATAGAATAGAATAGAATAGAATAGAATTTTTTATTGGCCAAGGAAGATTGGACACACAAGGAATTTGTCTTGGTGCATAACAAAGATCTACCTCCTTCAGGCAGAGCATTAATAGGAACCGCCCAGAAGCTTTTTCATTACATCATCACCCAGCAAGAATCAACCCAGCCTGGGACTCAAAAACACAACCTACAAAGTTGCCCCGGCACGGCCCCATGGGAGTCTGACAACCAATCAGAATACAAGCTCAAATTCAAAAGCCCAGCGAGGGTATAAAACTCAGACACTCTCAGCATCTCTTCCCTTTTTTTTTTTTTGCCCAAGATCTTCAAGGCATGTGATCCTGTCCACCATTAAAACCATCTATTCAAGCAGTCACCATGTTTTCCAGTCTCTTTCTCCCCACTTGGAACTGAACCCAGATGGACATTTCTTCCAACATAGATCTGGGGAGACTCTAAAAGTGGGTAGCGGATTTGACCCAATACAGAATTAAAGGGGATTTGGGAACCTTGGGGAGATCTATCCTTCCTCCCATTCGTATATTTTTTCCCCTGATATTTTTCTTTCTTCTCTAACAGACCTCTGTTGAAAACCGAGCACCCAACTTGCGAAGAGCACGAGGAAGAAAGGATCAACATTTACTGTGTGACGTGCGCTGTTCCCACATGCTCCCTGTGCAAGGTTTTCGGGGAACACAAGGAATGCGAAGTAGCTCCACTCTCAGACATCTGCACAAAGCGGAAGGTGTGGGCCAGACTACAGATGATAAGATAAGGAGAGGAGAGGAGATGAGGTGGAGGAGGAAGAGGGAAAGGAGAGGAGAGGAGAGGAGGAGGAGATGAAGGAGGAGGAAGAGGGAAAGGAGAGGAGAGGAGGAGGAGGAAGAGGGAAAGGAGAGGAGTGGAGAAAGAGGTGGAGGAGGAAGAGAGAGGGAGATGAGAGGAGGAGGTAGAGGAGGAAGAGGAAGGGAAAGGAGAGGAGACGAGAGGAGGAGGAGGTAGAGGAGGAAAAGGAAAAGGAAGAGAGAGGAATAGGTGGAGTAGGAAGAGGGAGAGGAGAGGAGTGGAGGAGGAAGTAGAGGGAAAGGAGAGGAGAGGAGGTGGAGGAGGAAGAGGGAAAGGAAGAGGGAGAGGAGAGCAGAGGAGGAGAAGGGAGAGGAGGAGGAGGAGGAAGAGGAAAAGGAAGAGGAAGAGGAGGAGGAGGAGGTGGAGGAAGAGGGAGAGGAGAGGAGGAGGAGGTGGAGGCGGAAGAGGGAAAGGAAGAGGGAGAGGAGGAGGAGGTGGAGGAGGAAGAGGAAAAGGAAGAGGGAGAGGAAGAGGAGGTGGAGGAGGAAGAGGGAAAGGAAGAGGGAGAGCAGAGAAGGAGAAGGGAGAGGAGGAGGAAGAGGAAAAGGAAGAGGGAAAAGAGAGGAGAGGAGGAGGAGGTGGAGGAGGAGGAGGAGGGAAAGGAGAGGAGAGGAGGAGGAGGTGGAAGGAGGTGGAGGAGGAAAAGGAAGAAGGAGAGGAGGAGGAGATGGAAGGAGGTGGAGGAGGAAAAGGAAGAAGGAGAGGAGGAGGAGGAGGAGGAAAAGGACGAGGGAAAGGAGAGGAGAGGAGGAGGAGGTGGAAGAGGAAGAGGGAGAGGAGGTGGAGGAGGAAGAGGGAAAGGAAGAGGGAGAGCAGAGCAGAGGAGGAGAAGGGAGAGGAGGAGGAAGAGGGAAAGGAAGAGGGAAAAGAGAGGAGAGGAGGAGGAGGTGGAGGAGGAGGGAAAGGAGAGGAGAGGAGGAGGAGGTGGAAGGAGTTGGAGGAGGAAAAGGAAGAGGGAAAGGAGAGGAGAGGAGGAGTTGTTTATAAGAAAACAATAAAGGTAGGATATGAATAAAATAAATAAACATCTTGACCGCAAGGCCATCTGCTTCCGATCTCTCCTATCTAGGCGGAGCTGACCGATGGAATCGGGGCCCTCGTGGCAGCCAATGACAGGATCCAAACCTACATGGCAGAACTCCAAGGCAGGTGCAGGAATATTGAGGTGGGCCCTGATTCCTCTTCCCATTTTTTTCCTGAAAATCAGGAATGTCTTCCAGGCTTCTTCACACGCCCAAATATTTCCACTGGCTGCATTCACCACAAGATGATTAAGTGGGAGAGAGAAATACAGGTAGTCCTAGAGTTATGACCGTAATGCTGCCTGCCCAACCCAATGACCGACCCAATTTTATGACAAGTTTTGCAGCGGTCATTAAGAGGATGCAGCAGTCATGAATGTGAATCCATTGCTTGTTACGTGGGAGGTTTTGCTCACTGAAAGTGGACGTTTTCAGCAAAAACCATCACAAAATGTGGTTATGTGACCGTTGAATGCTGCAAATGAGCCTGTTTGATCTAGCGGTTAAGGCACCAGGCTAGAAAGCAGGAGACGGTGAGTTCTAGTCCCGCCTTAAGCATGAAAGCCAGCTGGGTGACTTTGCCAATTTTGAGGGAGCCAAATGCCAGCGGTAAAACATTTTATATTGCTTTTCCTTATATTTTACCGATCTTGTTAATTTATAACTTTTGTTCCATATTACGACCTTTCTTGTCACAGTTGTTAAGGGAATCACTGCAGTTGTTCAGTTAGTAACGCGGTTATTAAGTGAATCTGGCTTCTCCATTGACTTTGCTTGTCAGAAGGGTCACAAAAGGAGATCACGTGACCCCGGGATACTGCGATCGTCAATAATGTGAGTCAGTTGCCAAGAATCTGAATTTTGATCACATGACCATGGGGATGTTGCAATGGTCATAAGTCTGAAAAATGGACATAAGTCGCTTTTTTCAGTGCCGTTATAAGTTTGGTCACTAAATGAACTGTTGTACGTCAAGGATTACCTGTATTTCTTCACCCACAAGCTGGATAGAAAAGAAGGAGTGAGTAAGGATATATAAAAAAATAGAAGGTGTAAAAGACTTTTATCTAAATTTGTTTGATGGCATCATTCTAGATGTGATTCAGGATGAATCAAGTATTTATGGAAGTACCAAGAGGAAAACATTTCCCCAGTGCAATTTCAAACACTCAGAGTTCCTTTCAAGTTATTTTTTCCTCCCATTTTCCTACTTCATTTGACTGTAAATAAGTCTCTTTTTAAAAAATTAAGCAAATGAAGCCAAATAAATCTCCGGAACAAGTAGGTGGAATTTAGATGCTTTTCAAATGCGATGATACTAATGGCTTTTATATATATATATTTAAAAATACATGATAGATTTTAATACATGATTTGTCCTGGAGGACAAATCATTTCCATGTATATATATATACGTGGAAATTATTTGTCCTCCAGGACAAATCATGTATTAAAATCTATCATGTATTTTTAAAAGTATGCTAACTCTTTCTGGTTAGAAAGCTATCCATGCTGATGGATTAATAAAGTATATTGAGAAATAACAAGAAACTCCACATTTTTTAAACCAGGGGTTAGATCGCAAATATATGTAGTGGGCACCTTCACAAAATGGCTGCATTCCCGTTGCGAACCGGTAGTAAAGGTAAGTGGAACCCATCCCTGCACCTGACCAAAGTAGTATTGTTTGGCAAACCTAACCTCGGCAACAAACCATGGTTTATTAGCCTGGCTAGACCAGTGGTGAAATGTAAAATTTGTTACTACAGGTTCTGTGGGCGTGGCTCGGTCGGGGGTAATGTGACTGGGTGGGCGTGGCTAACTTTTTTTTTTTTTTAACTTTTAAAACCATTTTTTCTACCACCTCTTCAGCTCTGACGATCCCAGCTGAGCCGCACAATCATCAGAGGCTTTTTTTTTTTTACTTTTAAAACCATTTTTTGGCCAAAGAGGTTGTAGAAAAAATGCTTTTAAAAATTAAAAAAAAAAGCCTCTGATGATTGCGCGGCTCAGCTGGGCATGGGGGGGGGGGTAGGGATTTTTGCTACCAGTTCTCCGAACCACCCGCCGCCATCGCTACCGGATCGGGTGATCCGGTCCGAACCAGGAGCTTTTCACCCCTGAGCTAGATCCTCTAACCTGGATGTAGCACCTGATCCTTTCTTCTCGAGCAGGCAAATTGCAAAGCTCAGAAGCGGTCGCTGTGTGAGAAGTTTGACCGCATGGGGGCAATTTTGGAAGAACGGAGGAAGATCATGCTTCAGAGGATCACGTATGAACAGGAGAGCAAGGCCCAGCATCTGAACGGGCTGAGCAAAGGATGCAGTGACCACATCGAAACTTCTTCCAAGCTGGTGGACACAGCCCTGCAATCCATGGAAGAACCTCAGATGTCCGTTTTTGTCCAGGTAAGAGCCCTTGAAACCAGCAGTAGATACAGAGAGGGGAGGGGGGATAGAGAGAGAGAGAGATGGATGGATAGATAGACATAGCTAAATAGAGAGAGAGATGACAGTTAGAGATAGAGAGAGAGAGAGAGATGGATAGATAGAGATAGATAAATAGAGATGGATGGATAGATCGAGAAAGAGAGAGATGGATAAATAGAGATAAATAGATAAATAGAGAGAGAGATGACAGAGAGAGAGATGGATAGATAGACAGAGATAGATAAATAGAGATGAATCGATGGATGGATGGATGGATGGATGGATAGATCGAGAAAGAGAGATGGATTGATAGAGATAGATAGATAATAGATAGATAGATATAGATCGAGAAAGAGATGGATAGATAGACATAGATAAATAAAGAGAGAGAGATGACAGATAGAGATAGATAGATAGAGATGGATAAATAGAGATAGATAGATAGAGATAGATAAATAGAGAGAGAGATGACAGATAGAGATAGATAGATAGAGATGGATAAATAGAGATAGATAGAGATAGATAAATAGAGAGAGATGGATAGATGACAGATAGAGATAGATAAATAGAGATGGATGGATGGATGGATAGATCGAGAGAGAGATGGATAGTTAGAGATAGATAAATAGAGAGAGAGAGAGAGAGATGATAGAGAGAGATGGATAGATAGAGATAGATAAATAAAGAGAGATGGATGGATGGATGGATGGATGGATGGATGGATAGAGAGAGAGCGATGGATAAATAGAGATAAATAGAGAGATGACAGAGATAGATAGATAGATAGATGAGAGAGAGAGAGATGGATAGATAGATAGAGATAGATAGATAGATAGATAGATAGATAGATAGATAGATCGATAGATATCGATAGATAGATAGCAATAGAGAGAGATGGATGGATAATTAGATAGAGAGAGAAATGGATGGATAGAGATTGATACATAGGTGATAAATCGATAATTGATAGATAGAGATGCAGTAGATAGCAATAAATATATAGAGAGAGATATGATAGATAGATATAGATATATAGATATAGATATATGTAGTCCTCGACTTAAAACCACAATAGACCCCAACATTTCTTTGCTAAGTGAAAGATTTGTTGAGTGAGTTTGCCCCATTTTACGACTTTCTTGGCCACCGTTGTTAAGTGAATCACTGCAGTTGTTAAATTAGTCAAACTGTTGTTAAATGAATCCGACTTCCCCATAGACTTGGCTGGGGAAAATGGTCACAAACACAAAACCCCAGGACGCGGCAACTGTCCTCAATATGAGACCGAATTCGCATCCGAATTTTTATTATGTGATCACGGGAATGCTGCCACGGTCGTAAGTGTGAAAAACGGTCATAAGTCTTTTCAGTGTGGTTGGAACTTTGAACGGTCACTAAAATGAATGGTTCTATGTCAAGGATTACCTGTGTCCTTTCTCACGCTGTTTTTCTTAATGAATTTTTTTGGGGGGGAATTGATCTTCTTTTTGTCTCTTTTTCCCAATATATCAGAATGCCAAAGTTCTCATCCGAAAGTGAGTATGATTTATTCTCTTATAATATAATTTGAATGTTTTAAATTCTGGGCCAAAGTCATGTAATTCTTTTAAAAATTTTAAATTTTGTATTGGTATGTGTTTTAGTTCTGGCTGTGCACCGCCCTGAGTCCAATAGGAGATATTGATACAAATTGAATAAAATAAATAAATAAATAAATAATATCCATGGGAATCGAAAAACAAAAAAATCAAAGATTTCCACTTGTAACTTTGTGCCTCCTCCTACCAGGATTGTGGAGATGACTGACAGCTGCCAACCAGAAGTTCTGGAACCAGGATACGACAACATGGAACACTACACGGTGGATTTCAACGCCGAGGAACGAATCCTCTATCAACTGGATTTCATTAAAGGTCATAGAATCATGGAATCATAGCGCTGGAAGTGACCCTGGAGATCTTTTAGTCCCGTGATGGAGAACCTATGGCACGTGGAGCCATATCAGTGGGCACGCGAGCTCAGCTCCTTTTTCGGGTCTTCTGGGCCCACCAGAAGTAGGAAAACAGGCTGTTTCCTGCCTCTGGATGGCCTGGGGAGGGGTGGGGAAGGCCCGTTTTTCCTTCTCACCTGGCTCCAGGGCCTCTCTAGGAGTCTGGGGAGGGCAAAATCAGCCTCCCCCCCACCCCGGAGGCCCAAAATGCCCGGTTTGACAACTTCCGGTGGGACCTCTGGGAGGGTGGGGAAGGCTGTTTTGGCCCTCCCCAGACGCCCAGAGAGGCCCTGGACCCAGGTGAGAAAGAAAAATAGGCCTACCGGGCCATCATGTGCCAGGAGCGCACGCATGCGTGGGGGTGGGGAACCTAGAATTATGGGTGTGGGCACGCGTGCACGTGACTCCCCCCTCTCCCCCTCTTGGCACGCGACGACAAAAAGGTTAGACATCACTGTATCTAGTTCAAGGCAGGAGTCCTTATACCATTTCAAACAAATGGCTGTCCAGTCTCTTCCTGAAAACCTCCAGTGATGGAGCACTCACAATTCTGGGAGAATAACAGAATTGGAAGGGACCTTGTAGGTCATCTAGTCCAACCCCCTGCCCGAGCAGGAGACCTTACACCATTCCTGACAGATGGCCGTCCAGTCTCTTCTTGAAAGCTTCCAGTGATGAAGCTCCCACAACTTCTAAAGGCAACTTCTGTTCCATGGGTTGATTGTTCTCACTGTCAGAAAATTTCTCCTTATTTCTAGGTTGAACCTCTCCTTGGTCAGTTTCCATCCGTTATTCCTTGTCTGGCCTTCGGGTGCTTTGGAAAATGATTAATGGTTCATCGTTTTCAGTGATGAGAAAGCCTTTCAGGCATTAAAAATGAAAATGAAGAAGATGTAAACCACTTCAACATTTCACCCAAAGCATCTGAAGTCAGGACAAGAAGTAATAGATGGAAAGCTTATCCGAGAGAGAAGCAACCTAAAACTGAGGAGAAATTTCCTGTCAGTGAGAACCATTAATCAGTGGAACAGTTTCCCTCCAAAAGTTGTGGGGGGCTTCAACACTGGAGGTTTTCAAAAATAGAGTGGACAACCCAGAATGGTATAGGGCAGGGATGGGGAACTACATATGGGCCCGTTACAAGCTGAGGACTTCAACTCCCAGAATTCCTGAGCCAGCATGGCCGGTTTAGGAATTCTGGGAAATTAAAATCCACAGTTTGTAAAGGAGCTATAGTTGTCCATCCCTGATATAGGGTCTCTTACTTGAACAGGGGGTTGGATTAGAAGACCTCGAAGGTCCTTTTCAACTATGTTATTCTGTATTCTATTTAGCCCAGTGTTTCTCAACCTTGGTAGCTTGAAGAAGGGTGGACTTCAACTCCCAGGATCCCCCAGCCAGCAGCGCTGGCTAGGGGATTCTGGGAGTTGAAGTCCTCTCCTCTTCAAGCTTCCAAGGTTGAGAAACACTGATTTAGCCAATCATGGTCTCAAGGTTAATACTATTAGAAGCCCAAGAGAATAAGATTTTCCAGGCCCCAAAATATAGTAAAGTATTACTACTACGTGTATGTTTTCGGAAGGGAAATCCACATGTGTTACTGAAAGGATATCTCAAAAACCCCAAACAGCCACGTGAATCTGGGATATTGATGAATATGACAAGTAGCATGAAGTTCCATGCAACAAAGAAGCCAACATATTTGAATGTCACGCAGTGGCATTTTCAACCTGAATGACACCAATGTTGCACCCACAGGGTGAGGTCAATAGAAAGAGTGAGCCTTAGGAGAAGTTCTTCGCAGAAGGATGGTTCCTTCAGCTTCCCAGGGCAACATGGTTTCATAGTTGAAGCTTGCCACATGTCAGTAGAGTCCATTCTCGATCTCATGTCCCAGAGTGTTGAGAGAGCCATGGATAGCTGAGCCTCAAAGATGACTTGAAAGCAGAATCTTAGGTTAGAGGATGTGATTATCACATGCTATCCTCAACCATGAAGTCTAGGAAGATGCTCAATCATCCAGGTTGTCCCAAAGGTTCTTTTTCCAAAAGTCAACTGGACTTCATTGGTTCATATTTTTTCTCTGAAAACATTTTGCTTCTCAGAACTGAAGAAGCTTCTGTAACTTTGCTGCTTGCATCCTTACAATTTATATTGACTGTTTCCTAATATGATTTGATTGCTTATTTGTACCCAATGACTATCACTAAGTGTTGTACCTTATGATTCTTGATGAACGTATCTTTTCTTTTATGTACACTGAGAGCGTATGCACCAAGACAAATTCCTTGTGTGTCCAATCACACTTGGTCAATAAAGAATTCTGTTCTGTTCTGTTCTATTCTATTCTATTCTATTCTATTCTATTCTATTCTATTCTATTCTATTCTATTCTATTCTATTCTATTCTATTCTATTCTATTCTATTCTTATTCTGGCCCAGCTACGGACCCCAAAGAACGCAGCACACACAAAGTCTGTACAAACCTTAGTTTACTAAAATAAAATCAGTTTTCTTTTTTTAACAAACAAAGGCTGTTAATGAACTTTCTTAACGGCCTGCAAGAATCCAAAGAATAAATAATCTTAATCTTACTATGGTTGGCAGAAAGCCCACAAGCAATTTGCAGAGAACTAAGATCAAGGCAGGAAGGAGAGTGCAGGAAGTTGTTCCCTGCAAATTACTTCAGTGGTTGTCCTTCCTTAAATAGGCTAAGGGAGTGGCCAATTAGCCCCAAGCCTTACTCTCGAGGAGACCTCCTCCTGAGGAACCAATCCTGCCTTTTGGCAGCTCTGCACGCCCGTGCATCGAGAAGAGGCTCCTCCTCTTCTTCCTCTTCACTTATGGCAGCTTCTGGAGGTTCTGAAGGCCGTGGCTGAATCCCCACCTCTGGCACCACATCTTCTCCAGCCTCCTCACTGTCCGACTCGAGTGCCAGCTGCACAGGCTGCTGGCGCAGTACCACACCAGCCTCCTTGCTGTCTGAATCAGCCACCAGCCGCACAGGCCGCATACGGGCCACAACTATTCCTATTCTATTCTATTCTATTCTATTCTATTCTATTCTATTCTATTCTATTCTATTCTATTCTATTCTAATGTTTTGAAGAAAAAAAATATGAACCAATGAGGTCCAATTGCGTTTTGGAAAAAATCGCCTTTGAGACTTTGATATTCATCCCACCGGTTGTGTCTTTGTTCTAGTTGAAGACCCCGAATTGACGGCTGAAGAAGAAGGGGGCTGCGGGGAACCAGAAGACACTTTAGGAGAGACTGAACCAGAAGGTGGTGAGAGGGAAGAGGACCTCAAAGACCCTTTTGCCATTGGAAAGGAAGACCCATGGCAAGGAATATCTCCTCTGGTCAACGGGACTCGGAATGGTGCTGCCATTGGGGCAGGAGCTTCAACCCCAGAGCTCACTCAATCTCTAGCTGAAACCAGCCAAGAAAGTAACATATGGTGCACCCAGCAGGTAAGATCCAGATCCTGATCTCCTGATCCAGAAATCCCACTTGAAAATCTGGACGCAATCTGTTCCAATTCCACTCCATCCTCCTGGTTCTTCCTCTGTCGTCTCCTTTCTTTTTCTCCTTTTTCTCTTGGCTGAATTTAAGTTCTATGCAAAATTTCTCAGTTCTCACTCTCCGGGTTGGTTCACTTGAGGAGCATGCCTTATTCTCCTTTCTCCTGCTTTGCTCAGACACCAGCTTAAACAAAAAACATTCATCTGTTCATCCGTCTGTCCATCCGTCCTTCCATCCAACCAACCAACCAACCAACCAACCAACCAACCAACCATACATACATACATACATACATACATACATACATACATACATACGTTCAATCACCCATCCATCTTCCATCCATCCAAACAAACAAACATCCATCCATCCAACCAACCAACCAACCATACATAGAAACATACAATCACCCATCCACCCATCCTCCATCCATCCATCCAAACAAACATCCAAACAAACAAAAAAACATTCATCTGTTCATCCGTCTGTCCATCCGTCCTTCCATTCATCCAACTAATCAACCAACCAACCAACCAACCAACATCCATCCATCCATCCAACCAACCAACCAACCATATACACATTCAATCACCCATCCATCCATCTTCCATCCATCCATCCATCCATCCAAACAAACATCCATCCATCCATCCATCCATCCATCCAACCAACCAACCAACCATACATACATAGAAACATACAATCACCCATCCATCCATCCTCCATCCATCCATCCATTCAAACAAACAATTATACATACATACAATCACCCATCCATCCATCATCTATCCATCCATCCATCCAAACAAACAAACATCCATCCAAACAAAAAAAAACATTCATCTGTTCATCCGTCTGTCCATCCGTCCTTCCATTCATCCAACTAATCAACCAACTAACCAACATCCATCCATCCATCCATCCATTCAACCAACCAACCAACCAACCATATACACATTCAATCACCCATCCATCCATCTTCCATCCATCCATCCAAACATCCATCCATTCATCCATCCAACCAACCAACCATACATACATACATAGAAACATACAATCACCCATCCAGCCATCCTCCAGCCATCCATCCATCCAAACAAACAAGCATACATACATACGATCACCCATCCATCCATCATCTATCCATCCATCCATACAAACAAACAAACAAACATTCATCTGTTCATCCGTCTGTCCATCTGTCCTTCCGTTCCTCCAACTAATTAACCAACCAACCAACCAACCAACATCCATCCATCCATCCATCCAATTTTACAAACAAACAAACAAATGTCTGTCCATCCATCCATCCATCCATCCATCCATCCATCCATCCAACCATACATACATACAATCACCCATCCATCCATCCATACAAACAAACAAACATCCATCCATCCAAATATCCATCCATCCATCCAATTATCCATCCAAACAAACAAACATCCATCCAAGCAAGCAAACAAACACACAAACAAACAAACAGCCTACCACATTTATATGGTCACCCCTCTCTCAGAAGTGACTCTGGTAGTTTACTACTCTCCAAACACCTGAAAAATAGTTTCAAAGAAGAAGCTGAGGACACAGAATAATTAGTTCAGTAATCAGGTTAAGCATGAATGGCCTTTTGTGTTGGTATGTTAGTTAGGTTCTCATATGCTCAATGATTCTTATACCCACAACTTTCAAATTCCTGATGCAGGTAGTCCTTGGCTCACTACCATAACTGGAACGAGAATTTTTGTTGCTCAGCAAGGCAACAGTGTGAGTCGCACCCAATAACAGATGGTTCTTTCCCTTGAGTTCCTTATTAGAATCAAGATTTTATTGTAATGTAGCTTGTTTTGAGAGACATGTTAAGTGAGCGCTAGTGATTTGCTAGGATTTAAGTTCAATGTGTGGTATACACCCAGTTAAGAAGTGTCTTAGAAACTCTACACTCTTTCTACAAGGAAATGGGTAGATTGATATCTTCAATGCCCCCAAACTGGATTTATTTTCAAACAAATCTATCGTGGATTGATTTATGCCAGGTAATCCGATATAGAAATGGGCCCAAAGCTACCACAACATTCTCAAATCCAAGATTTTGTTGAATATCCAGATTTACACTCCCTTTTTTTCATCTTCTGGATATTCATATATTTTAGGGTCAGCTGGATGGAGGACTCCAGGTGACTGATTCACCTCTGCCTGAGGGTGACCTAGCAGATAATGGACCTATTCAAAGCATGGAGCAATCTCCTGGAGAAGATTTCAGTACCACGGAGAGCTCAGCAGAGAACGGAGAGAGTGGTGGCCAGGAAAGCCACCATGAACCTGAAGGAGAACATGTCCTCCTACACGGAATGGCTTCAACCACCAGTCAGGTATGGTACCACATTAGCCATTGAGGTTCCTCTGAGCGTGAAGTCAAGTCACGACCCCCCAAAGATTTCTGGGCCCGTGAAAATTTGTATACATTGAAGTTTTTTGGATGAGAAGCAAAATGTTTTCAAAGAAAAAAAAATACCCAAGAAAATCCAGTTGCTTTTGAAAAATCACCTTTGGGGCAACCATGACCTGGATGATTGAGAATCTCCATGGACCTACCGTACAGTAGTGCTTGATTTATGGCCACAATTGAGGTCATAAATCAATTTCGCAGGTTGTAGAAGTCACTCCCCTCCGGCTGCTGTGGGTAACCCTGGGATACAGCCTTGAGCAAGAGAAGCATGGAATGTGCATCTGTCTTTGGCTGCCGTGCCGTTTCACGGGTTTCCCATCCCCCCTGGCCTATGGCAACTCGAGAACAGGCCAGGGATGCTTTGCGAGTTGACACCTATACCTTTTCAGACAAATGGTTGTCCAATAGAAAGAGGAGGAGTTACTTAGTTTTGAGAAAGAAGAAAACCTAAAAAATTCAGCATTTCTTTCATCTAATAAATCTTATACAATTTCTTATGTAGATCAAAATAGAGCCAGTTTGATTCTAGTGATTACGGCACCAGGCTAGAAAGTGGGAGACCATGAGTTCTAATCCTGCCTTAACCATGAAAGTCGGCTGGGTGACTTTGGGCCAATCACCAGTAGGCAGTGAGTTCTAGTCCCGCCTTAGGCATGAAAACCCGCTGGGTGACTTTGAGCCAATCCCCCTCTCACAGCTCAACAAGCCCCACCTCGCAGGGTTGTTGTTGTGGATAAACTAGAAAGAGGAATGTGTTTGTCACCTCACGGTTAGATTATTGCAACGCGTTCTACATGGGGCTGCCCTTGAAGAGTGTTCGGAGACTACAGTTGGTCCAGAACGCAGCCGCACGAGCTGTCGTGGGTGCACCTAGGTACACTCACATTACACCAATTCTCCGCGAGCTGCACTGGCTCCCTATTGGTCTCCGGGCACAATTCAAGGTGTTGGTTATTACCTTTAAAGCCCTACATGGCTCAGGGCCAGGATATCTTCGAGACCGCCTTCTACCGCATAGCTCCCAGTAAGATCGGTAAGATCCCACAGAGTCTGTCTCCTCCGGGTCCTGTCAGCTAAACAATGCCGGCTGGTGGGCCCGCGGGGGAAGGGCCTTCTCTGTGGCTGCCCCGGCTCTCTGGAACCAGTTACCTCCTGAGGTTTGGACCATCCCCACCCTATTGGCCTTGCGGAAAGCGGTGAAGACCTGACTCTTCCGGCAGGCCTGGGGCCGTTGATCTCGCTCTTGTGATCTGGCGAGATCCGGCCATGAATGGTGTGAATGGGTTTTAATGTTTTTAATTTTTAAATGTTTTTTTTATAATGATTTTAAATGCATTGTGAGCCGCCCTGAGTCTTCGGAGAGGGGCGGCATATAAATTGAATTAATATCATTATTATTGGTTAATCTTTAGTGAGGCTGGTTAATAGCTCAGCAGCTCGAGTCCTAACCAAGGACCTAGGAACTGTTAAGGTATCATCGGAGGATGTAAGCTGTTCCGAGTAAGGTGGTTTTTTGTAGAGTCAAAATGTTCAAGTCTGGCAAATTTAAAAAAATAATGGCGGGGTTGAAATAAATAAAAGTAACTAAATTAGTAAAAATTTAAAATTGTCTTGATGCAGTTTGGTATAAGATGTGATAGAGATAAACTGAAAGATTTATTTATTTATTTATTTATTTATTTATTTATTTATTTATTTAATTTAATTTTTATACCGCCCTTCTCCCGAAGGACTCAGGGCGGTGAACAGTTAAAATAACATACATATAAAATGTGAATATAAGATTTAAAAAAAAACAGCCACAGCGGTGATTTTAGAAGGCTCTTTATTGGTGTAGGGAATTATAACAGAAAGCCTCCAGACGTACATTAAAGGCAGGCAGAGGTCTGATCGCATCATGATGATTGGCATTTTGACTTTTTAAGACTATACCCTGAGGTACGTACCCCATTCTCCATTCTCATCCCAAAGCAGCTGGAGAAGTCTCTGTAGAATTGGTTGCAATGAGTCATCAGGATGAGTAATTAAGGATATCAGCCAGGAATTAACCTGGCTCTCTTCTAAAGATGTAGGTTTATTAATACGACTTCTTCTACATGGTAGCAGTCTTCCAATATCTGAGGGGTTCCCACAAAGAAGAGGGGGGGGGTCAACTTATTGTCCAAAGCCCCTGAAGGCATGACAAGAAGCAACGGATGGAAACTATTCAAGGAGAGAAGCAACCTGGAATTAAGGAGAAACTTCCTGACAGGGAGAAAAATTAACCAGTGGAACAACTGGCCACTAGAAATTGTGGGTGCTCCAACACTGGAGTTTTTTATGAAGAGACTTTTTACAACAGTCAGTTGCCTGAAATGGTACAGGTAGTCCTTGACTTATGGCCACAATTGAGCCCAAAATTTCTGTTCTTCAGAAATGAGGCATTTGTTAAGTGAGTTTGCTCCATTTTACGACCTTTCTTGCCACACTTGTTAAGTGAATCACAACGTTTGCTAAGTTAATTTCACAACTGTTCAGGGAATCTGGCTTCCCTATGGATTTTGCTCATCGAAAGGTCGCAAAATGTGATCACCTGACCTTGGCACACAGCAACGGTCATAAGTATGAGCCAGTTGCCAAGCGCCTGAATTTTTGGTCACATGAGCATGGGGATTCTGCAGAGGTCGTAAGTGTGAAAAATGGTCATAACTCACTTTTTTTCCCCCAGTGCCTTGTAAGTTCCTGTATAGGCAGTGGTGGGATTCAGCCAGTTTGCACCTATTCGGGAGAACCGGTTGTTAACTTTCTAAGCAGTTCGGAGAACCGGTTGTTGAAATAAATCTTATTTTGTTTTTTTTCACTTTACAGGGCTAATCCTGTAAGGAAGGCAGGAAGGAAACATTCTGGTGTTATTTCTAGCCTAATCTTTATTGCCCTGCTTACAGAAACTGCCTCTCCGATTAACCCTTACTACATTGTAACAGCTAAGGTGAAGCGCCCATCGACGTGAGTGATGTTGAGTTGGCTACGCCCACATGGTCACATGACCACTGAGCCACGCCTACCTGGCTGGTCATTAGGGCAGAGAACTGGTTGTTAAATTATTTGAATCCCACCACTGTGTATAGGCTCTCCTGTTTGAGCAGGGGGTTAGACTGGAAGACCTCCAAAGTCCCTTCCAACTCTGTTATTGCAATTTCAGAGAGCAGCATGGATTCTACAATCCTCTTCCTCCTCCCTGTCCTCCTGCTCCTGCTCCTCCAACTCCTCCTCCTCCAACTCCTCCTCTCCCCCAACTCCTCCCTTTCACTCTGCAAACCCACTCCCTTGTAGCACTGATGATGTTACCTAGTTCGGTCCAGAAAGGTCTGCAAGAAAACCACCAAGCTGAGAGAGCACATGGACTCTACAATCCTCCTCCTCTTCCTCCCTTTCTCCTTCCCTCTGCAAACACACTCCCTTGTAGCCAGGGTGGGTTCTACTTACCTTTACTAGTAGTTTACAACGGGATCACGCATCCCGATCGCGCATGCACAGATTGCCGATGAAGACATCCAGGGCGGTGGGCGGAGCCTCCCACCGGTTTTACTACCGGTTCTTGTGAACTGGTCCGAACCAGGGGCAACCCACCACTGCTTGTAGCACTGATGATGTTACCTAGTTGGGTCATGAAACGTCTGCAAGAAAACTACCAAGCTCAACCCTGAGCTACTTTCTTAGCTCACTCTAAAGGAACCTTAGCGTGTTATGCGGTTGTAGTTACTAGACTTTTATTTGACCTGATACACTGTGTGACAGGGGTGAAATGTAAAATTTGTTACTACCAGTTCTGTGGGCGTGGCTTGGGGGGGTAATGTGACTGGGTGGGCGTGGCCAACTTTTTTTTTTTTTTTACTTTTCAAAGCATTTTTTCTAATGCTTTGAAAAGCCTCTGCTGATCAGGCAACTCAGCTGGGATCGTCAGAGACTTTTCAAAGCATTTTTTTTTACCACCTCTTCAGCCAAGAGGTTGCAGAAAAAAATGCTTTGAAAAGCCTCTGACGATCCCAGCTGAGTGGCGGGATCATCAGAGGCTTTTTTTTTTTACTTTTAAAAGCATTTTTTCGTCGGAAGAGGTTTTGTAGAAAAAATGCTTTTAAAAGAAAAAAAAAAGCCTCTGATGATCGTGCGGCTCAGCTGGGCATGGAGGGGGCAAGGATTTTTGCTACCGGTTCTCCGAACCACCCGCCGCCATCGCTACTGGATCAGGCGATCTGGTCCGAACCGGAAGCATTTCACCCCTGCTGTGTGAGCTTAAGTCTAGATCTTCTTGTTTCCATCCTTATGTATGGAAGTCATTTTTGATTCTCCCAGCCTTTCTGTTTTCTTTTCCCCCCAGGCTTCTGCCTCCAGTCCCACAGCTGATCGATGGAGAAGTGAGGACTTCGCGGAACCTCTGCTTAGCAGCTGCTTCAACCCCACCCTTTGGCTCCACGATTAAGACAAGTTGGTTGACACTATTTTCTGCTCCGCAAAGCATCCCAAATTTCAAGCAGAGTTTGGAACCTCGTCATCCAGTCAGTTCTTCCCGTCGGAGAGACAAGAACCTCGGTTACAGATAGTTCTCGACTTTATGACCACAATTGAGCCATAATTTATGTTGCTAAGGGAGACGTTTGTTGTTAAGTGAACCTTGCCCCATTTTACGACCGTTCCTTGCCACAGTTGTTAAGCGAATCGCTGCAATTGTGAAGTGAGTAACCCAGTGGTTAAGAAGTGAATCTGGCTTCCTCCATCGTTTATGCTTGTTGGACACCAGTTGGGAAGGTCACAACTGGTGATTTTGTGACAGTCACTAAATGAATGTTGTAAGTCGAGGATTACCTGTAGTAATTGATTGTTAAAGCCTATACCCGTGATGGCGAACCTATGGCAAGCGTGCCATAGGTGGCAGGTGTAGCCATATCAGTGGGCACGTGATCTGGAAGTTGGCAAACAGGCCGTTTTTGGCCTCCGGAGGGCCTCCGGAAGGGTGGGGAAGGCCGTTTTCACCCTCCACAGACTCCTAGAAAGGCTCTGGAGGCTGGGGACAGCAAAAAACGGGACTTCCGGTCCCACCAGAAGTTGGCAAATGGGCTGTTTCCAGCCTCCGGAGGGCCTCGGGGCCGGGGGGGAAGGCTGTTTTCGCCCTCCCCAGACTCCTAGAAAGGCTCTGGAGGCTGGGGACAGCAAAAAACGGGACTTCCGGTCCCACCGGAAGTTGGCAAATGGGCTGTTTCCAGCCTCCGGAGGGCCTCGGGGGCGGCGGGGGGGGAAATCTGTTTTCGCCCTCCCCAGACTCCTAGAAAGGCTCTGGAGGCTGGGGACAGCAAAAAACGGGACTTCCGGTCCCACTGGAAGTTGGCAAATGGGCTGTTTCCAGCCTACGGAGGGCCTCGGGGGCAGGGGGGAAGGCTGTTTTCGCCCTCCCCAGACTCCTAGAAAGGCTCTGGAGGCTGGGGAGAGCGAAAAAAACAGGCCTACCGTGCCATTGCGTGCCAGGAGCGGGGGTCGCACACGCATGTGCGGGGGCAAGGCGCATAGAATTATGGATGTGGGCATGCGTGTGCGCGACAGCCCCCCACCCCCACACTTTTGGCACGCGATGGCAAAATGGTTAGCCATCACTGGCCTATACAGAGGAATCTTCTCAGAGTGATGGTTAGCTTCTTGAGGGGCTGCCCCAGAGAGGAAGGGGGTCAAGCTATTTTCCAAGGCACCCGAAGGCCAGACAAGGAATAATGAATGGAAACTGACCAAGGAGAGATTCAACCTAGAAATGAGGAGGAACTTTCTGACAGTGAGAGCAATCAACCCATGGAACAGAAGTTGCCTTCGGAAGTTGTGGGAGCTTCATCTCTTGAGACTTTCAAGAAAAGATTGGACTGCCATTTGTTGGAAATGGTGTAGGGCCGTGATGGCGAACCTATGGCACGGGTGCCACAGGTGGCACGCGGAGCCATATCTGTGGGCACATGAGCGTTGCCCTAGCTTAGTTCCAGCACGCATGCACGCACCAGCCACCTGATTTTCAGCCCTTCTGGGCCCACCGGAAGTCAGGAAATGGGCTGTTTCCGGCCTCTGGAGGGCCTCCGGGGGGAGGTGGGAAGGCAGTTTTCACCCTCCCCAGGCTCCTAGAAAGCCTCTGGAGCCTGGGGAGGGCAAAAAACCTTGAGCCTTGATAGTACAGGGGTTTAGTGCACCCTGTTATTAACACAGCTGCCTGCAATTTCTGCTGGTTCGAATCTCTCCAAGGCTCAAGGTTGACTCAGCCTTCCATCCTTTCTAAGGTAGGTTAAATGAGGACCCAGTTTGTGGGGGCAATAAGCTGACTTTGTATAAAATATACAAAAGAATGAAGGCTATTGCTTAACGCATTGTAAGCCGCCCTGAGTCTCCGGAGAAGGGCGGCATATAAATCAAATAAAAAAAAAACGAGTCTTCCGGGCCCACTGTGCCATCGCATGCCAAAAAAAGGGGAAGCACAGCGGGTTACACGCTCATGTGCTGGGCGCATTGAATAATGGGTGTGGGCACGCACGTACGCAAATCCCCCACACTCCCCCACTTTTGGCACACGACGGCAAAAAGGTTAGCCATCACTGGTGTAGGGTCTCCTACTTGAGCGGAGGGTTGGACTAGATGACCTAAAAAGTCCCTTCCAACTCTGTTAATCTGTTAAAATCTGCTTGAACGATTGAATCAGGAAGAAATTCCCTTTGTGATCCTTGCTTCTGCCAGGCCAGGCCAGGCCTGTATCTTAACCCCAGTTTTAGAAAAGAGACAATGATTAAAATAAAGTTTATTGAGTACACTTTACACGTCCATTTCTTAAAGCAAGCAGTGGCTTTAATCCATTTGGGAGGAAATACGTACGACGGAAGTGAACAATTCCTGCGCAACTTAGCGAATCTGGATTGCGAACACCAAGCCACTGAGTTATCGCTGATACACTAAACACATAAGTGCAGGTGCGCGCACATCGAGACATCTTGCGGTGATCTCACACTTGTGAGCTCAAAGCTGACGAGGGTTTACGAGACTTATGTCGGACAGCGTTCGAGAATGACTACACCCCAAATGTTATGGCCTCAAGTTTAACAATCCTGTTTTGTTATGTTCTAGAAATGGTTGCTGATTTTTAAAGCTTATTTGTTGTTGTTTTGGGGCCATTTTTTGCCAAAGAATAGGTAAAGGTAAAGGTTCCCTTTGCACATCTGTGCTTGTCGTTCCCGACTCTAGGGGGCGGTGCTCATCTCCGTTTCAAAGCCGAAGAGCCAGCGCTGTCCGAAGACGTTTCCGTGGTCATGTGGTTGGCATGACTCAATGCCAAAGGCGTACGGAACGCTGTTACCTTCACACCAAAGGTGGTCCCTATTTTTCTACTTGCATTTTTTACATGCTTTCTAGGTTGGCAGAAGCTGGGACAAGTCACGGGAGCTCACCCCGTTATGCGGCACTAGGGATTTGAACCGCCTTTCGATCGACAAACTCAGCGTCTTAGCCACTGAGCCATCACGTCCCTTTTTGCAAAAGAATATATATATTTTAATATATGTACAATATATGTAATATATATACAGTATTGCATTTAGATAGATACATAGATAGATGATTGATAGGTAGGTAGGAAAATGACAGAGAGATAGATAGAGATAGAGATAGAGATAGAGATAGAGATAGAGAGAGATAGAGATAGAGATAAAGATAAAGAGAGAGAGAGAGAGAGAGAGAGAGAGAGAGGGAGAGAGAGAGAAATTTTAATTCTCTGGACCATATTCAAATCCTTGGGAGAAACCAAAGGAAGGAAGCTGTGGATTTTCAGGGTTTCCAGAAATATCTGGAATATATGACCATAACAAAAAAAAATTAAGCTGTGTGTTGTGGCCTTCTTGTGCAAACGTGTGTGATAGCATGACATCTGGTCTATCAAAAAAAAAGGATTGGAGAGGACATCACAGCATCTTCTAATTTAGTCAGTCCTCGAACTTACGACCACAAAAGAGCCCCAAACTTCTGTTGCTAAGCGAGATGGTTGTTAAGTGAGTTTCCCCCCATTTTACGACCTTTCTTGCCACATCTGTTAAGTGAATCACTGCAGCTGTTAAGTTAGTACCGTAACACGATGGTTAAGTGAATTTGGCTTCCCCATGGACTTTGCTTGTTAGGAGGTCGCAAACGGGGATCACGTGACCCTGGGACTCTGCGACGGTCATAAATATGAGTCATTTGCCAAGAATCTGAATTTTGATCATGTGACCATGGGGATGCTGCAACGGTCATGTGGAAAAGGGTCATAAGTCACATTTAAATAGGAGCCAGCCGTGTGCAGCAGCTGCCAAAACAGCCAACACAGTTCTAGGCTGCATCAACAGAGGGACAGAATCAAGATCACGTGGAGTGTTAATACCACTTTATAAGGCCTTGGTAAGGCCACACTTGGAATCCTGCATCCAGTTTTGGTCACCATGATGTAAAAAAGATGTGGAGACTCTGGAAAGGGTGCAGAGAAGAGCAACAAAGATGATTGGGGGACTCGAGGCTAAAACATACGATGAACAGTTGCTGGAATTGAGTATGTCTAGTTTAATATTATTAATATTGCTGTTCTATAATGATCTTCCTTCCTTCCTTCCTTCCTTCCTTCCTTCCTTCCTTCCTTCCTTCCTTCCTTCCTTCCTTCCTTCCTTCCTTCCTTTCCTTCCTTCCTTCCTCTCATCTTCCTTCCTTCCTTTCCTTCCTTCCTTCCTCTCATCTTCCTTCCTTCCTTCCTCTCATCTTCCTTCCTTCCTCCTTCCTTTGTCTGTACTTTCCTTTCTTCCTTCCTATTTCATTCCTTTGTCTCATCTTCCTTCCTTCCTTCCTTCCTTCCTTCCTTCCTTCCTTCCTTCCTTCCTTCTTTTCATTCCTTTGTCTCATCTTCCTTCCTTCCTTCTTTTCTTCCTCCTCCTTTCCTTCCTACATCCCTTCCTTCCTTTCTTCCTTTCTTTCATTCCTTTGTCTCATCTTCCTTCCTTCCTTTCCTTTCTCTCATCTTCCTTCCTTTCTTCCTCCTTCCTTCCTACATACCTTCCTTTCTTTCTTCCTATTTCATTCCTTTGTCTCATCTTCCTTCCTTCCATCCATCCTTCCTTCCTTCCTTTTTTCATTCCTTTCTCTCATCCTCCCTCCCTCCTCCCTTCCTTCCTCCTTCTTTCCTTCCTACATCCCTTCCTTCCTTTCTTTCTCCCTATTTTTCATTCCTTTGTCTCATCTTCCTCCCTCCCTCCCTCCCTCCCTCCACATCAAACTTTGTCCCTCCCTGATCTGGTTGGGGAATTCTGGGGGTTGAAGTCCAGACGCCTTCAAGTTGCCACAGTTGAGAAAATTGCTCTGAAGCGAGACCAGACATTGTAACCTTTATAGATAGTCCTCAACTTACACAACCGCTCATTTAGGGACCCTTCGAACTTACAACCGGCGCTGACAAAAGTCACTCACAACCCGTCCTCCCCCTTAACACCCATCACAGCATCCTCATGGCCACATAACCCACATTCAGGGGCTTGGCAATTGGCGTACATGGATGAATGTTGCAGAGTCCCTTTTGCAACCTTCGTGTCAGGTTTCGATCCTATCTCAAAATAAATGAATTTCCAAACTGCCGATCTTTAAGGAAATTTTCTCTTTATTCGAGCACAGCAATCTGATCCTGGCTCTTTCGCGGTCAGTACTGACCTTTGCCCCCCCCAATCCCTCCCTTTCCGATCCCCAATTCTCTGCTTCTCATTGGCTATCTTCCAAGTCACTTTCCTGATCCCTTCTTCATCAGATCACAGGAATGTCTCCCCCCTCTCCCATCTCCGAGGAGACAGAATCTTCAAAGGGATTTAGTAGGCAAAAGTTCAGGCTTCTCCTCCCGTTATTATATGTCAGTGTTGGGACGCTGACACTTCGACAAGCACTATCAATAGGAGAAGCCGGTTTTGCTTTACGACCGCACGGTTCACTTAACAACTGCATGGATTCACTTAACAACGGTGGCAAAAAAAAGTAGTAAAATCAGGCCCGACTCATTAACAACGGCTTCGTTCAACGATGGAAATGTCGGCCCCGACTGTGATCGTTGGTTGAGGACTACCTATGTGAAAATGACACACAGATCTCTACAAAATGCACAGTTATAAAATGATCCATTGGACTACAGATAACTGCCATCTCCCCCTGCCCCGGCCCTCCCTCCCTCCCTCATTTGCCTAAATTATGCAGCAGTATTTTATTATTCCGTGCCTGCTGAGCCATTTTTTCTTCTCGAGCCATTTGCAGGAACTCTCGGAGAAGGTGAAAAGTTAAGTCTAAGGAATTCGGGCGTCTGTCTCGTCTTTTGTTGGAGAAGGCTGATCTTGCAGCTCTCTGTGGCTGGGATGGATCCCCTGTGAGTGGGCAGGATCTGGGAGAGCTTGATTCTGGGAAGATCCCCTCTCCGGAGCTGGACATTGGTCCCAAAGGTGGGTCTCTCCAGGCCGAGGGACTCAGCCACACCGGCTGCCAACCCACGTCATTGATCGGCAGCAACTGGGCCAGCGGGAGGCAGGATGTCCGTGGGAGAAACAGCAGAAGGACGAGAAGCCCAGCAGAAATCTTGAAGGCCATCCCCAAACCCTAGGACAGAATCCAGCGATTACTCTGAGAAAAATTATCCTGATTTCAACAGGCTTCAAAGCATCTAACAGCAGGAATAGCATTTAAGGGGGGTTTAACATCAGGCTAGTAATTCAGGTAAGAATGTTGCCCATTACAGGTTTGAAAATAACAATGGGTGAGCTCCATATATGGCTATTTCAATGCTCCTTTAACTTATGAATATGGTGAAAACTCTACTTTTTGAGAGCTGATTAAACAGGTTGCCTCCACAAGGATAGATAATCCTCCTGTCCTTCCTTCCTTTCTTCCTTCCTTCCTTCCTTCCTTCCTTCCTTCCTTCCTTTCCTTTCCTTTCCTTTCCTTTCCTTTCCTTTCCTTTCTTCCTTCCCATCAAACTTCCTCCCTCCCTCCCTCCCTCCCTAATTATCTTTCCTTCCTCCCACCCTCCCTTCCTTTCTCCCTCCCTTCCTATATTTCATTCTTTTCTCTCACCTTCCTTCCTCCCTCCCTCCCTCCTTCCCTCCCTCTTTCTTTCTTTCATCCTTCCTTCCTACTTATCATTTCTTTCTCTCATCTTCCTCCCTCCCTCCCTCTTTCTTTCTTTTCTTTCTTTCTTCCTTTCTTCCTCCCTCTCTTTTTCTTTCTTTCTTCCTTCTTTTTTCCCTCCCTCCCTCCCTCCCTCCTTCCCTCCCTCTTTCTTTTTTCCTTTGTTCCTTCTTTTCTTTCTCCCTATCTAATTTTTCATCTTCCTCCTTCCTTCCCTCCCTCCCTTCCTTCCATCTTTCATTCCTTTCTCTCATCTTCCTTCCTTCCTTCCTTCCTTCCTTCCTTCCTTCCTTCCTTCCTTCCTTCCTTCCTTCCTTCCTTCCTTTCCCCTCCCATTCTCTCTCTCCTTCCTTCCTTCCATCTTTCATTTCTTCCATCTTTCATTACTTTCATCTTCCTTCCTTCCTTCCTTCCTTCCTTCCTTCCTTCCTTCCTTCCTTCCTTCCTTCCTTCCTTCCTTCCTTCCTCCCTCTCTTCAAAACTCACGGCTTTTAAGCCTTGATTACAGCTGGATCTAAGACATTCCCACACATTCATTAATCCTCTAAACAGTGTTTCTTCCACCAGCCTCTCTACATCAGAACAGAACTTGGTTAGATGGAATACAAGCTCACCAAACAGATCAGGAAGCTGGCTACTCGTCTCTGATCTGTCCTTCCAACATATTTGGTATCCACAAATAAACTGCTACATAGTCATCTGTGTACCATTTAATGAAGGTCTGTCTTCCAAGTTCGCCAACCTAATCTCTTTTTTCAATGCAGCTGAAACTGAGGTCACACTTTGGAACCTCATGTTTGAGCAAGGGGCTGGACTAGACCACCTCCAAAGTCCCTTCCAACCCTATTATGCTATGTTCTTTGAATCTCTTTGTTCTGCTCAAGGAGATGGAAGGATTGCCCTCAACGCACCATCAGCCTGCATTTGCAGGACACATGATGAGAAAGATGACATGGTAAACTGAATTAGTTTAAATCTTGGTTAAGTTTGTTGGGCTTAGTTTATAGCATTATTTATTTATTTATTTATTTATTTTATTTTATTTATATACCGCCCTTCTCCCGAAGGACTCAGGGCGGTGAACAGCCATAATAAAAATAATGTACAAAATAGAATTTAAAAGCAGATTAAAAATAATTAAATCATAGGACGAATTTTTTTTTTATTATTTTTAATTTTATTTATATGCCGCCCTTCTCCGGAGACTCAGGGCGGCTTACAATGCGTTAAGCAATAGCCTTCATACTTTTGTATATTTATACAAAGTCAGCTTATTGCCCCCACAAACTGGGTCCTCATTTTACCTACTTTAGAAAGGATGGAAGGCTGAGTCAACCTTGAGCCTGGTAAGATTCGAACCTGCAGTAATTGCAGGCAGCTGTGTTAATAACAGGGTGCTTTAAACCACTGTACTACCAAGGCTCTTAAAACTTTTAAAATTTAAAACTCTCATTTTAAAACCAATTTTAAAACCCCATTAAAACCAAATTAAAATCATTTATCCCTGCTGGAATATCAGGGTCTTCACTGCACGACGGAAGGCGCGGAGGTCGGGGATCCTTCGTATGTCCGGGTGTAATTCATTCCAGAGGGCAGGGGCCCCCACAGAGAAGGCTCTCCCCCTGGGGGTCGCCATACATCTACTGCAGTCTGTTTGGCTCATGATTTGTGGGCTCCCCAAAGGTGCTTTTTAAAAGGCAGCCGGATTATCTCGGTTTTTATTGTCCTTGAAAATGTTTCACTTCTCATTCAAAAAGCTTCTTCATTTCAGGAGAACTGAAGTAGCTTCTCAGGTCCCAAAAGGTGCTTTTTTCAGGAGGCAACTGGACTTTCTTGTTTTTTCTTTTGAAGACGTTTCTCTTCTCCTCCAAGAAGCTTCTTCAGCTCTGACAGGATAGTGGGGAACGGAAAGGAACCAGGAACGCCACTCAGGTGACCCTGAGGACACAGATAAACCTCCAAGTGCTTCAACGACCCTCTAAAAGGATGCAGATGACCAGCTGTCTGCAAGGAATATAAATCCTTCCATTTCCCACTATCCTGTCAGAGCTGAAGAAGCTTCTCGGATGAGAAGTGAAATGTTTTCAAAAGAGAAAACAAGAAAGGAGCCTTGGTAGTACAGTGGTTTAATGCACCCTGTTATTAACACAGCTGCCTGCAATTTCTGCAGGTTCGAATCTCACCAGGCTCAAGGTTGACTCAGCCTTCCATCCTTTCTAAGGTAGGTTAAATGAGGACCCAGTTTGTGGGGGCAATAAACTGACTTTGTATAAAAATATAAAAGGATGAAGGCTATTGCTTAACGCATTGTAAGCCGCCCTGAGTCTCCGGAGAAGGGCGGCATATAAATCAAATTAAAAAAAAAAAAAAAAGTCCAGTTGCCTCTTGAAAAAAGCACTTTTGGGACAACCATGACCTGGATGACTGAGAATCTCTACAGACTTCTAGCTTCTGGGGTGAGAAGTGAAATGTTTTCAAGGGACACAACACCAAGAAACTCCAGCTGCCTTTTGGAAAGTAAGCATGTCCCGGATGATTGAGAATCTCCATAGAAATTGATGAGATTGTGCACCAATCTCTCTCAAAAAAAGGATGAGCTGAAGAACCTTAGCTAAGTCTGGTATGTGAACACACCACCAGACGCTTCTTCCTTCAGCATCTTCTTCTTAGTCCAGAGATATTTCACGAGAAGAGTCCTCCACTCCTCTGCTCGCAACAAAATACCTTATTTTATTTATTTATTTTTATTTTTATTTGATTTATATGCTGCCCTTCTCCGGAGACTCAGGGCGGCTTACAATGCGTTAAGCAATAGCCTTCATACTTTTTGTATATTTATACAAAGTCAGCTTATTGCCCCCACAAACTGGGTCCTCATTTAACCTACCTTAGAAAGGATGGAAGGCTGAGTCAACCTTGAGCCTGGGGAGATTCGAACCTGCAGAAATTGCAGGCAGCTGTGTTAATAACAGGGTGCATTAAACCACTGTACTACCAAGGCTCCTATGCTACCAGATTCGAAATTTTGGGCTTAGACAATTTAGAACTTTGTCCTCTTCGATCTGACCTAAGCGTAGTACATAAAATTATCTGCCACCATGTCCTACCAGCCAATGACAACTTCAGCTTCAACCAAAACAATACAAGAGCACACAATAGATACAAACTCATGGTAAACCGCTCCAAACTCGATTGCAGAAAATACGACTTCAGCCACAGAGTGGTCAATGCCTGGAATGCACTACCTGACTTTGTGGTTTCTTCCCCAAACCCCCAAAACTTTAACTTTAGGCTGTCTACTGTTGACCTCACCCCATTCCTAAGAGGTCTCTAAGGGCCATGCATAAGCGCACCAGCATGCCTACTGTCCCTGTCCTAATGTTTTCTTTTATTCGTATCCCTTTTTATTCGTATCCCTTTCATGTATTTATAATTATGTTTACACTTGTATCTGTCCCTCTTTTTAAACAATTTTTAATATTTTTTAGTATTTTTAATATGCAAAGTTTAAATTTGTTTTAAATTGATTGGGGTTTTAATCTGTCTGGGCCAAGCTATTTAATTCGATTTTATTTCTGCTTTTTAAATTTTGTATCTATGTATTTTATTGTTGGCTGTTCACTGCCCTGAGTCCTTTGGGAGTAGGGCGGTATATAAATCAAATAAAAAAACTACAACACATGCTTGACGAAATAAATAAACAAATAAATAAATAATAAAATTCTACTTTCTCCCTTGCCCAGGTGGGCAAATAATTCCTTCTCCTTTCCCGCCTCACCTGTCCCTTGGTCCATTAGTCCACTTATCATTCATAAACCCATCCTCCTCCTACCTCTTCTACCATCTCTCTCCTTTCCAGACGGAAGCCCCCTAAAGTGCAAGCGCCCCCAATTTCCCTGCACTTGCTGTTTAGTGCGATGCCTTCTCTGGACAGGTCATTCCTCCCAAAGCTCCCATAACCCAAACGGGGGTCTTTTTCCCCAAGGTGGATTTGAACTCACCGTCTTTTTTTTTCCTCTGCTGGATTGCAGTCCCGGACTCTCAGCGATGTAAAGCTTGCAATGCTATTTATAGCAGAGAGATTTCAAGGCACCCTCACTCCTGCCCGCTGTGGGAGCAGGAATAAAATTGGAGGAGTTGTGATGTTGGTTGTGATGTAAGGGAGGGGAGCTGAGTGGCAGGAACTACGGTGAAACTCAGTAGCTGGATTCCCTCCCCTCCTCCCCCATTTAATCTGGTTTGGGAATTAAGCCATGTTCTAGTGTCACACTGGGGAGAACCTACCTAGGAAAACAAAGTTGGAAGGGACCTTGGAGGTCATCTAGTCCAGCCCCCTTCTCCAGCAGAAGAGTCTATATCATCTCAGACAAATGGCTGTCCACTCTCTTCTTAAAAGCCTCCAGTGATGGGCAGCCACAACTTCTGAAGGCAAGCCGTTTTTTCATTGATGGTCAATTGTCCTGTTAGGAAGCTTCTCCTTAATTCCAGGTTGTTTCTCTCCTTGACTAGTTTCCATCCATTGTTTCTTGTTTTGCCTTCAGGTGCTTTGGAAAATAGCTTGACTCCCTCTTCTCTGTGACAGCCCCTGAGATATTGGAAGACTGCTATCATGTCATCCCCTCGGCCTTTCTCTTCGTTAGACAAACAAACATGGTTATTTCTCTTTGACCGCTGTAAAAGAAAGCCAACACGATTGGCACGTGCTGTGAAATTAGAAGAAATACGGGAACGGGCAGAGAGGGAGCTGTCCTTGGTGCTGAAATCTGCCTGGATCCTAGAGAAGATCGTTGTTGCCTTCAGATCAAGGATAGTGAAATGTTTAGATTCAAATTTTGGAAAATGCCTAACTTGACTGTGCTGGAGTGTCCCTGCCCCACCCCTCCAAATAAAAGAGAAGCAATTGTTTACACATTCATTCATTCATTTATTTTTTAAACAAAATACAATCCAACTACCGTGTTTCGCCGAAAATAAGACCCTATAGTAGAATAATGAGGACCTTATCAATAAGAATAAAGGAGCATAGTTATAAAGTTATCTGGAAATGGTACCTGTTCCCAATAAGATTATGTAAAATTAATAAAAGTGCTAGCAAGTTATGTTGGAGATGTAAAGTGGAGAATGGGACATATGAACACATGTGGTATGGATGTCGTAAAGTGAAGAATTTTTGGTTACGAATAGAAGAAGAATCTAGTAAAATAATTAAAAAGAAGGTAAAGTTGGGAGTAGATACCATCCTCATACTAAAGTTGAATGACAAGGTGTTAACAATTGATGAAAGAGAGCTTGTAAGGATATTGATCATTATGGGACGAATTGTGATTGCAAGATACTGGAAATTGAATATTGAATACAAAATAAATGAATGGTTTAGAGAAGTTTAGAGAAAATTGCTCTTAATGATAAGTTAACGTGTGATATAAAATTCAAAAAAGGACTATTGAAAGAAAATATATTTTGGAGGATATGACAACCATTTGTGGACTATGCAATCGGGAACTTGGAAGTAATAATGCCAGTGCCAATGCAAAGAGAATTTTGGAAGACCTGAAGATGAAGAAAAAATTCCTCCGCTTCTCCCTATTTTGTATTATACACTGGGTGTGGTTTTGTGTTTTGTGTTTTGTCCTTAAATCAAAAACTTAATAAAAAAAATTTTTTTTTAAAAAGAAAAAAAAATAAGACCCTGTCTTATATTTTTTTTGAACCCTGCAATAAGCGCTTGGCCTTATTGCCATGCGCTCAAAAGCCCGATTGGGCTTATTATCTGGGGATGTCTTATTTTGGGGGAAACAGGGTATGGGGGCAGAAAGGTGACATAATTACAAAAATGTGTAGAACAAAGTCCTTTTTAGAGAGTTTGGAGAGAAAGGGATAGGCTTTCGAGAATATCACTCAAAATATCATGGCGTGTCCCCTTTGACACACATGTCATAGGTCTGGGCTAGCACTGGTTTAGACCCATGTTTCACCAGATCAGTTAAAGACCTGAGAGATGTTTCTGTACAACATGTAAACTCTGCTCAGTTCATTTTTATTTGGGTTTTTTTTTCTGATTTAGCATGTTGTGTGAAACTAAGTCATTTGATTAGCTGATGAGGCAAAATACAGATAGTCCTTGATCTACAAGGATCTGTTCGTTTAGTGACCATTCCAATTCACCATGACACTGAAAAAAGTGAGTTACGACCTTTGCAATATCCCTAAGGTCAGATGTTTGACATCTGACTCATATTTATGACGGATGCAGTATCCCAGGGTCATTTGATCCCCTTTTGCAAACTCCTCTGACAAGCAAAGTTGACAGGGAAGCCAGATTCACTTAACAACCATGTTACTAACTTAACAACAGCAATGATTCACTTAACAACTGTGGTAATAAAGGTCATAAAATGGGGCAAAACTCACTTAATAACAGTCCCAAAGGTGCTTTTTCAAGAGGCAGCTGGACTTTCTGGTTTTTCTTTCAAGACGTTTCGCTTCTCATCCAAGAAGTTTCTTCAGCTCACTTAACAACTGTTTCGCTTAGCAACAGAAATTTGGGGCTCAATCGTGGTCGTAAGTCGAGGACTGCCCGTTTTGCACAAACCCAGGAATTGTGTCCACAGAGTTCAAACGCATTGTGCAAATGTATTTATTTATTACATTTATATGTCACCCATCTCACCACCGAAGCAACTCTGGATAGCATATAAATTTAATTTAAAAATGCAGCCATCGGAGTGCAGCTTAATATTTTATTCAGATAACCAGGTGCACTGTTTATCCAAGGTTATGCTAATGGTGTTGTTGAGGAGAAATTCAAACTATTGCAAAATTTCAGGTAATTTTCAATCAGCGCGTAGAACAAGCTCTTATTTTTGACAATTTAATTGCCTTCATTCTCAGAGTCTCGGGGATGGAAATCCCTCCTGCAATCTAGATTGTGTGACTCTGACTTAAAAAAAAACATTTTTTTTTCTCTCCATTTTGCTTTGTGATAATTTAAGGATTCACTTAAGAATCCCAAAGTGAAAGCTTTTGAAAGCAAACTCTCTCAGGTCGAGGTTCGGACAGCTTGTTTTCCACAACTAAAATCACCAATGAATAGAAAAATTTAAAGTGCAAATTGGGACAGTAGTTTCTTGCAGACAAGAATGCATGGATTTCATCACGTTGCTTATTTTAATGCATTGTTTTTCAATCTTGTTAACTCTTAGGATGGGTGGACCATAGCTGGCTGGGGAATGCTGGGAGTTGAAGTCCACACATCCTAGAGTTACCAAGGTGGAGCCAACACTGTTTTAATGCATAATTCCGAATCTAGGAACAAATTATGCACTGTCAGAACTAGGAGCCAAGAATTTTTTTTTTTTTAATTTGATTTATATGCCGCCCTTCTCTGAAGACTCAGGGCGGCTTACAATGTGCTCAGCAATAGCCTTCATCCTTTTGTATATTTATACAAAGTCAGCTTATTGCCCCCACAAACTGGGTCCTCAATTTACCTACCTTAGAAAGGATGGAAGGCTGAGTCGACCTTGAGCCTGGCGAGATTCGAACCCTGCAGTAATTGCAGGCAGCTGGTCTCAATAAGCTTAATAACAGGGTGCCTTAAACCCCTGTACTACCAAGGCTCATTGAATTAATTACATTAAATTAAACTAAGATGTAACTTTAAGCAGAGATTTGTAGGACTTTAGCCAAGTTCTCACACCCTCCCTTTTTCACGCTTTGCTTATATATATTCCTCAATAAAGATGCACAATCTATTTATCTCCCCAAAGTGGAAAGTTGCGAACTGATTTTATCAGGCAGTATGGGTTCCCTGAGAGGGATGCGGTGGCTCAGTGGCTAAGATGCTGAGCTTGTCGATCGAAAGGTCGGCAGTTCAGCGGTTCAAATCCCTAATGCCGCGTAACGGGGTGAGCTCCCGTGACTTGTCCCAGCTTCTGCCAACCTAGCAGTTCGAAAGCACGTAAAAAATGCAAGTAGAAAAATAGGGACCACCTTTGGTGGGAACGTAACAGCATTCTGTGCACCTTTGGCGTGTAGTCATGCCGACCACATGACCACGGAGACGTCTTCGGACAGCGCTGGCTCTTCGGCTTTGAAACTGAGATGAGCACCGCCCCCTAGAGTCGGGAACGACTAGCACATATGTGTGAAGGGAACCTTTACCTTATGGGTTCCCTGGAAAAAGGCTTGGCAATCTGATTTAATGATAGTTTTAGCCTGCCTTAGGCATGAAAGCCAGGTAGGTGACTTTGGGCCAATCACCAGGTGACGGTGAGTTCTAGTCCCTCCTTAAGCATGAAATCCAGTGACTTTGGGCCAATCACCAGGTGACGGTGAGTTTTAGTCCCGCCTTATACATGAAAGCTGGCTGGATAACTTTGGGCCAATTACCAGGTGAGTGGGAGTTCTAATCCCGCTTTAGGCATGAAAGCCAATTGGGTGACTTTGGGCCAATCAGCAGGAGACAATGAGTTCTAGTCCCGCCTTGGCCATGGAAACCAGCTGGGTGACTTTCAGCCAATCACTCTCTCTCTCAGCCCAACCCACCTCACAGGATTGTTGTGAGGAAAATAGGAGGAGGAAGGAATATTATGCTTTGAATGATTTAAAAGTGGGATAAAAGACAAACAAGCAAATAAATAATCAGAAAATACATTTGAGGAAACTCCTTGGTTAGACCAGGGGTCCTCAAACTTGGCAGCTTTAAGACTTGTGGACTTCAACTCCCAGAATTCTCCAGCCAGCTATGCTGAATTCTGGGAGTTGAAGTCCACAAGTCTTAAAGCTGCCAAGTTTGAGGACCTCTGGGTTAGATTCTCTCACGCACACTTATGTAGATAGATCAACGTCTGTCAGATGCATTCATACTAGATGTGAAAGTCGATTAGACTTCCCCTTGGTTAAGATTGAGGGATGGCTTCATGTTTTATAGTTGGAGCCAGGCTGCGGCCTTCTGCGGGGTAAATATATGGCGGCAGCAGCCCCCCAAAATGGATTTAATTCAATAACCAGATTATTGTGTGTCACGCAGGTTGACTTTGCTCTCATTTGACTAAGAAGGGAAGAAGTTAAACGAGTTGTTGGGGCTGATAGCCATCAGACTCGGCAGCCTTTGGATAAATCCGGAAACTTTTAAATCTGCTTTCGACCATGCACTCATTTTTTTTTCCATGAGTTGTCCGAAAGCAGATGCCTACGGATTTTGCGGCAATCTTGGTAAAAAAAGATTCCTTTTTCCTTGCGGTTGGCTGTCCCCAAACGGCCTAGTCTAATTCTTCAAATGTTAAGCACAGTCAGGTCTGGTTAGAACGCCCGTGGGACAGAGGTGGGTTCTAAATTTTTTTTACTACCGGTTCTGTGGGCGTGGCTTATTTTGTGGGTGTGGCTTGGAGGTCATGTGACTAGGTGGGCATGGCTAGCTGGTCAGAGTCATTTCTGGAAGGTCCTTGCACTTACGACCAGTCCTCGCACTTACGACCTGACTCATTTGTTTGCTTTTAACACTGATCAGCTGTAGGGCGGCCCTTTGAAGCTCCGCGGGGCAAGAGTTTAAACAGTTTTTTTCCCTCTAGTCATCAGCTGGGACTCAGGAGGCAGCAATAGATTGGGGGTGGGACCAAATAAACGGTAAGAATAACATGGGGGGTGGGGGGGGAGAACCGGTTCGGTGACGTCAAATCGTCACCGCTACTGGCTCGGCCGAACCAGACTGAACCGGGAGGAACCCACCACTGCCGTGGGAGATAATCAAGGGGTCAGTTTGGAATAGTGATAAAGGCTCCAACCTAGAAACCAGGAGACGAGGAGTTCTAGTCCTGCCTTAGGCATGAAAGCCCAAGAGGTGGGATTCAGCCGGTTCGGAACAGTTTGGGAGAACCGGATGTTAATTTTACATCTGGTTCGCCAAACTGGTAGTTGCAAGGACTGGCTGGCCCCGCCCACTCCACCCCTCCCCTCCTAGGAGTCTCCACGTGGACCATTTTGGATGCAAGATAAGTGCAGGGTCTGTGTGGAGGCTCTGGGAGGGCAAAAAATGGACCTCCCAGAAGTTTCCTCCCGGTTTCCAACCTCCGGAGCTCAGGGGAGGCCGTTTTCACCCTCCTAGAGGCTCGAAGAAAGCCTCCAGAGCCTGGGGAGGGCCAAAAAGGGCCTACCGGAAGTACCTAAAGTCCAGAAACGGGCCTATTTCTGGCCTCCAGAGGGTCTCCAGAGCCCAGGGGAAGCTGTTTTCGTTCTCCCGGAGGCTTGAGGAAAACCTACGGAGACTGGGGACAGCAAAAATTTCCTCCATCCCACTGTGGTGCAGGAGGCCCAGGAGGCCCAGGAGGCCACTCCCCCATGGCCATGCCCATCCAGCAACCGGGCAGAGATCCGGTTGCTAAAATTTTTCAATCCCACTCCTGTGAAAGCCAACTGTGTGACTTTGGGCCAATCACCAGGAGACAGTGAGTTCTAGTTCCATTTTAGGCATGAAAGCCGGCTGGGTGACTTTGGGCCAATCACCAGGAGACAGTGAATTCTAGCCCTGCTTTAGGCATGAAAGCCAACTGTGTGACTTTAGGCCAATCACCAGGGGACTGTGAGTTCTAGTTCCACCTTAGCCCTAAAAGTTATTGGGGTAATTATGGACCAGTCCCTCTCTCCCTCCCTCCCTCCCTCTCTCTCTCGCTATCTCTCTCTCAGCCCAACCCACCTCACAGGATTGTTGTTGTGAAGAAAACAGGAGGAGGAAGGAGTATTTGGTGTGTTCACAGCCCTGAGTTATTTATACATTAATAAAGGTGGAATAAATAAAATAAAGGAAAGGCAGGATAAAAATAAATTAAATAAATGTTAAAGGACTAAGACAATACTAAGCAGATTGCCACTTTACAATGAAAATAATAACATTATCATATAATATACAAGTAATTCTCGACTTACAACAGTTCATTTAGTGACCATTGAAAGTTACAAAGGCACTGAAAAGAGTGACTTATGACTGTTTTTCATGCTTATGACCGTTGCAGCATCCCCAGAGTTATGGGATCAAAATTTAAATGCTTCTCAACTGACTCATATTTATGACCGTTGCAGTGTCTCAGGGCCAGTAACCCGACAAGCAAAGTCAATGGGGAAGTCAGATGCACTTAATAAC
Source organism: Pituophis catenifer annectens (assembly GCF_029215685.1). Taxonomy (NCBI): domain Eukaryota; kingdom Metazoa; phylum Chordata; class Lepidosauria; order Squamata; family Colubridae; genus Pituophis; species Pituophis catenifer. The sequence goes on along the minus strand of NW_027256883.1, from coordinate 210,932,706 downwards.
CGGGTTATTATTTTAACACCTGCAATGATTCACTTAATGACTGTAGCAAGAAAAGTTGTAAAATGGGCAAAACTCACTTAACAGAGCAACAGAAATATTGGGCTCAGTTATGGTTATAAGGTTGAGAATTATCAGTATAATGTAATAATATCTAGGCCAGGGGTGGGTTCTAAATTTTTTTACTACCGGTTCTGTGGGTGTGGCTTATTTTGTGGGCATGGCTTGGGGGAGGGGCATTGTCACTGGGTGGGCGTGGCCAACCTTTTTTTTTTTAACTTTTAAAAGCATTTTTTCTACAACCTTAAGAGGTTGCAGAAAAAAATGCTTTTAAAAGCCTCTGGCGATCAGGCAACTCAGCTAGGATTGCCAGAGGCTTTTAAAGGCATTTTTTCCCCCTACAACCTCTTCGGCTGAAGAGGTTGTAGAAAAAATGCTTTTAAAAGCCTCTGATGGTCCCAGCTGAGCCGCGCGATCGTCAGAGGCTTTTTTTTTTTACTTTTAAAAGCATTTTTTCGGCCAAAGAGGTTGTAGAAAAAATGCTTTTAAAAGGGGGGAAAAAGCCTCTGATGAGGTAGGCGGGGTAAGCGAGTGGCGATTGGGCCGGGGACCGGTTCGGGGGCATGGTCAGCGAATGTTATTACTGGTTCTCCAAACTACTACAAATTTTTACTACCGGTTCTTGCGAACTGGTGCGAACCGGGAGCAACCCACCACTGATCTAGGCCCTATAAAATCTACCAACCATATATAACTGATTAAACCAAGTAAAATCAAGTAAAATTAATCAATGCAGAACGTCAAAAGCAGAGAAGCTGGCCTGCAGGGCCCCGTTAGAATCTGCAAGCCCACAAACGGAACCTCACTTCTACAGGAAGTCCTCAACTTACAACAGTTTATTTAATGACCATTCAAAGTTAAAATGGCACTAAAAAAAGTGACGTATGGCATTTTTCGTACTTACGACTATAGCAGCATCCTCCCCCCATGGTCACAGGATCCAAATTCCGACGCTTGGCAACCGACTCGTATTTATGACGGTTGCAGCGTCCCGGGGTCACGTGATTTCCCCCTTTTGCGACCTTCCGACAAGCCAAGTTAACGGGGAAGCCAGATTCACTTAACAACCGGGTTAGTAGCTTAACGATGGCAGTGATTCCCTTAACGACGGTGGCACGAAAGGTCGTAAAATAGGGCAAAACTCACTTAACCACTGTTTCCCTTAGCAATACGGTAAGCGGGCTCGATTGTGGTCGTAAGTCGAAGACTCCGTGTATACCTTAGCATACAACAGTTTTAAAAACCCAGGTTGAAAAAAAAAAAACTAAATTAAATCTTTCAGAAGCCAAGACTGATTGCTTTTTAAGTTTCTGAGACCAGTCAACCAAGACAAAAACATCACAAGCCTTGTTCAGAACATTTGGTCACCCCGAAAAAAACACATTTTCTGTTGTTTTTCCATGGGCAAAATATGGGTTCGAGCCCCTTCCAGTTCCCCCTCTGTTCACCTCCTGTGTTGGATAGGAAAGCAGTGGTTCTAACAAGGATCCCCCAGAGATTAATTAGAAACGGATGCCTATTTAGGCATATCAAATGCCACTTTTTAATAAATGGAAGCCCCGACAGTGAGGCGCTAAGGGCCATCTTCAGAAGAAATAAACACCGCGTAATAAAGACCCCCGAGGCATCTTCGGGGTAACTTTTCTGCCCCCCTGGTTGACGCATTTTAGGTGGCAAAAACATGCGTGGGGGACTCTCGTGGGGTTTGCCAATTAATGTGGTCCCACTGAAAGAGCCTCTTGTCATTTCCGGTGCTGGAGAATATCATCGGTCTTCTCCTCGCCGGCTGGGAAACTGAGTCACGCTGTCTCGTCTCTTGGGCCCCCCCCCCAAGGGGTGCAAAATTGTTTACTTCTTCATCATAACCACCGCAGTAAAAAAAAAAGAGAGAGAGAGAGAGAGAGAGAGAAATGAAGGGAAAAGAACAGGAATCACTCAGGACCGGTCTGAGATATTTTTGCCATTAAACATGGGAACAGAGACACAGGTAGTCCTCGACTTACAACAAACAGCTCACTTAGAGACGGTGTGAAGTTACAACGGCACTGAAAAAAAGTGACTTATGGCCATTTGACACACTTAACGACCATCGCAGCATCCCCGCGCTCATGGGATCAAAATTCAGACTTTTGGAAAATGGTTCATATTTATGACCGTCGCAAGTGTCCCGGGGTCACATGATCTCCTTTTGCGACCTTCTGACTAACAAAGTCAATGGGGGGAAGCCAGATTCACTGAACAACCATGTTGCTAATTTAACAACGGCAGTGGTTCACTTAAGAAACGTGGCAAGATAAGTCATGAAATGGGGGAAAACTCACTTAACAAATTTCTCACTTAGCAACATAAATGTTGTGCAGGTAGTCTGTGACTTACAATCGGTCAAATATGACTGTTCATAACCACGAAGACCCCAAAAAGCTACAGGTAGACCTGGAGTTACAACCATTCATTTAATCCCGTTTCCGGCCTCTGGAGGGCCTCCGGGGAGGGGGAGGCTGTTTTCGCCCTCCCCAGGCTCCTAGGAAGCCTCTAGAGCCTGGGAATGGTGAAAAACAGGCCTACCGGGCCCACCGGGCCATTACGTGCCAAAAGGAGGAAGAGCGTGGGGGGTCACGCGTGCATGCGCGGGGGGGGCGGGGCACATAGAATTATGGGTGTGGGCATGCACGCATGCGCGCGAACCCCCTGCACTCCCCCCGCTTTTGGCATGCGATGGCAAAAAAGTTAGCCCTCACTGCCCATGGTCATAGAACATAGAACATAGAATCTTAGGGTTGGAAGGGACCTTGGAGGTCTTCTAGTCCAACCCCCTGCTCAAGCAGGAAACCCTACGCCACTTCAGATAAATGGCTGTCCAATCTCTTCTTAAAAACTTCCAGTGTTGGAGCATTCACAGCTTCTGGAAGGAAGCCGTTCCACTGATTAATTGTTCTCACTGTCGGGAAATTTCTCCTTAGTTCTAGGTTGCTTCTCTCCTTGATTAGTTTCCATCCATTGCTTCTCATCCTGCCTTCAAATGCTTTGGAGAATAGGCTTTTTGACTGTGAATCGTTTAATTTTAATTTATTTCTCCTTGATTGGTAGATTGAAAAGGGGGTCTATGGGTCATGTGATCAAAATTCGGGCACTATGAAGAACGGTTGCAGGAACTGGGTATGTCTAGTTTAATGAAGAGAAGGACTAGGGGAGACATGATAGCAGTCTTCTAATATCTCAGGGGCTGCCCCAAAGAAGAGGGAGTCAAGCTATTCTCCAAAGCACCTGAGGGTAGAACAAGAAGCAATGGGTGGAAACTAATGGACCTGGGTACCTTCGAGACCGTCTTCTGCCACCAGTAGCCTCCCACCGGCCAGTCTGCTCCCACAGAGAGGGTCTCCTCAGGGTGTCCTCGGCCAAATTATGTCGGCTGGCGACACCCAGGGGGAGGGCCTTCTCTGTGGGAGCCCCTGCCCTTTGGAATGAACTGCCCCCAGAAATGCGTAAGATCTCCGATCTCCGTGGATTTCACTGTGCCCTCAAAACCTTGTTTTTCCGCCAGGCCGGGCTATCAATGTAAAGATTTTAATTGGTTTTAAATATGGGATTTTAAATTTGGGGGTTTTATAGTTGAGCCAATTATTTAATAATTTTAATTATTTTTAAATTTTGTCTGTCTTTGTGCCTTTAATCAGGCTGTACACCGCCCTGAGTCCTTCGGGAGAAGGGCGGTATAGAAATAAAATTAATTAATTAATTAATTAATTAATTAATTAATTAATTAATAATAATGCGGGACCGCCTTCTGCCGCCGATAGCCTCCCACCAGCCAGTATGCACCCACAGAGAGGGACTCCTCAGGGTGCCGTCAGCCAGGCAGTGTCGGCTGGCGACCCCCAGGGGGAGGGCCTTCTCTGTGGCAGCACCTGCCCTCTGGAACGATTTGCCCCCGGAGATACAAAGGATACCAGATCTCCGGGCTTTTCGCCGTGCCCTAAAAACTTTTCTTTTCCACCAAGCAGGGCTGGCGTAAACCCCCCCCCCCCCTTGAGATGTTAGATTTTTAATTGTCTATGGGTTTTAGTTGGGATGTTTTAAATTTTGGGCCAAAGTTGTGTAATTCTTTTTAAAACATTTTAAATTTTGTATTGGGATGTTTTTTATTTTGGCTGAGTCCAGCAGGAGAAGGGCGGTATACAAATTTAATAAAATAAAATAAAAACAAATAATGAAGGAGAGAAGCAACTTAGAACTAAGGAGAAATTTCCTGACAGTGAGAACAATTAATCAGTGGAACAACTGGCCTCCAGAAGTTGTGAATGCTCCAACATTGGACAGTTTTTAAGAAGACGTTGGACAATCATTTGTCTGGAGTGGTGTAGGGTTTCCTTGCCTAAGCAGGGGGTTGGGCTAGAAGACCTCCAAGGTCCCTTCCGACTCTGTTATTCTATTCTACTTGGCAACTGGTATGTAATTTATGACAGTTGGACTCTCACGGGGACATGGATCTCCAGAACCGTCCATGCCACTGCGATCTGGCCCTGTTGTAATACTGTAGAACGCTTGACTTAATTAAAGGTTGATTGAGCCCATTGGGGTTGAACCCCAATTTAACCGGAGGACCAGTAAGTTGGTTAAGAGTGCAACTGACTTTGTAGGCTTAGTAAGAAAGAAGGAAGGAGCCCATTGAGGCGATAAATTTTGGTTTGTGTAGATAACTCACCCAGTGAGGGAAGATGAGAACAGCCCATGGTCCACCTGGATCTCCGCAGAAGATCCCAGGCGCTTCTATCTTCTCTGATGTTCTTGAAGGAACGTCTCATGGGCTGACGGACCTGAGATTGAGCTTTAGGTGTCACCATTCTCAGGTTGGACAGTCCTTGAAACACTCCCCAGCTTGTCTTCAGCCCCAGTTCTTCCCACCTCAGTTGGTGGTGGAAGACGTCATCTGGATGGGAAAGCAGGAATGGCCAGGAGGTCAACAAGCAACGATCATCGGAGGAGACTGTGAAGGCTGCAGGTAGGAGGAAATGCAAGTCTCCTTATCTAGGAAGGGGGAGGCCACAAAAGCGCACGCAGAGTTTCAAATCTGATAGGGTGCATATTCTGCATTATTCTTCCCGCCCACTCAGTAACGGCCGGATATCCTATTTCATGACCCTTCCTGGAATACAAGGAAGAGAGTGGTGGTTGAAGAAGTGGCTGAGTTTTTCAATTCTATTCTATTCTATTCTATTCTATTCTATTCTATTCTATTCTATTCTATTCTATTCTATTCTATTCTATTCTATTCCATTCCTATTCCTATTCCTATTCCTATTCCTATTCCTATTCCTATTCCTGTCTTGTCCTGTCCTGTCCTCTTCTGTTCCATTATTTTATATTTTATATTATTTTATTTTATTATTTTATTTTATTTTAGAATAGAATAGAATTAGTAATTCCCTCAACACTGTCAAACTATTTACTAAGTCTGCACTACTATTAATCTTCTCATCGTTCCCACCACCCATCTCCTTCCACTTATGACTGTATGACTGTAATTTTGTTGCTTGTATCCTTATGATTTATATTGATATTGTTTCCTGATTGCTTATTTGTCCCCTATGACTATCATTAAGTGTTGTACTTTATGATTCTTGATGAACATAGCTTTTCTTTTATGTACACTGAAAGCATATGCACCAAGACAAATTCCTTGTGTGTCCAGTCACACTTGGCCAATAAAAAATTCTAATTCTAATTCTATTTATTATTTTATTTTATTATTTTACTTATTTGCTATATAGATAGATAGATAGATAGATAGATAGATAGATAGATAGATAGATATAGATATAGATATAGATATAGATATAGATATAGATATAGATATAGATATAGATAGATAGATAGATAGATAGATAGATAGATAGATAGATAGATAGATATTTGATTTGATTTATATGCCGCCCTTCTCCGGAGACTCAGGCCGGCTTACAATGCGCTAAGCAATAGCCTTCATTCTTTTGTATATTTATACAAAGTCAGCTTATTGCCCCCACAAACTGGGTCCTCATCTCACCTACCTTAGAAAGGATGGAAGGCTGAGTCAACCTTGAGCCTGGCGAGATTTGAACCTGCAGTAATTGCAGGCAGCTGGTCTTAATAACAGGGTGCTTTAGACCACTGTACTACCAAGGCTCTTATCAGGGCTCCAAGTGGTAAATTATACTCCTTGGTAAATTACCAAGTGGTAAATTATACTCCTATATAATTTAAATTTATTTTTATTTGTTTATTCAATTTCCACAGCTGCCCAACTCAACCAAGTGAACAATGAAAAGCATTTAAAAGACATTAAAACGATAAGAACATCTAGAAAAATCAATGTCTAAATAGCAGCTGGGATGATTAACCAACTAACAGTAAAGCCAAGTAACGGGGCTCTTAACACATTCTGAACCCAAGGCCCTGCTAGCTTTCATTTCATTTCACATTTATTTTTATTTCATTGTATATTATATTTATTTTATATTTATTTTTTAATTTAAATTTATTTCAAATTTTGTTTATTCATTTATTCGATTTCCCATAGCTGCCCAACTCAGTGACTCTGGGCGGCTTGCAATTCTAAAACTATAAAACAAAATAATTCCAAAGACATTAAAAACAATAAAAACATCCACAAAATCAATAGGTATAAACGGTAGTCGTGATGATTAATCAACTAATAGTAAAACCAAGTAACATATTCCAAGCCCCGGACCCAAAGTATATTTAATTTTCTTTTACTTTTCTTTTGAATTTATTTTCTTTTAAATTTGTTTTGAATTTAATTTATTTTAAAATTTATTCTATTTTATTTTAAACATTTGTATAGCCGTAGATCTTCTCACCAACTCTGGGCAACTCCCAATCAAAACTTAAAACAGCCTATATCATCATATTAAAACTTTAAAAGTAAACACGTTAAAAACTTAAAAGCAATAAACAAGGTTTGTTCTTGTAACGGGAACTAGCAATGAAATAAAGAGAAACGTATTTGACTAAATTCAGAAAAGTCTATTCCTCAATTTCTTTCTTTCTTTTTTTTTTTATTGAAAAAGTTTTACAAATATACATTTTCCCATTTCCCCCCCCCTTCCCTCCCTAACCCTCCCTAACCCTCCCCTCCTCCCATGACTTCCCCAAGGTGAAATCCGAATCCAAATCATTTTATATCATATCATACTTTACCGCCCTTCTATTCTCCCCCCTGTGTACTATACATTTCTACATAACATTAAACTATTCTACCCCCTATATACTATACATTTCTACACAACATTCAACTAAAAGCTATCTGGTACTTCCTAGTTTGGTATTTATTCTGCACATAATCTATCCATTTCTTCCACTCCCATAGATAAGTCTCTTGAGTCCGGTCTTTTAAGTATGCTGATATCTTCGCCATTTCTGCAAAATTGGCCACCTTCAAAGTCCATTCTTCAATAGTAGGCAAAACATCCCTTTTCCAATATTGACCAATCAGTAACCTCAATTTCTGTTGAAGGCAACGCCTAATTGAAAAAAACTATCCATGTGTTCCCAGAAAAATCAGACGCCGTAACATTTTATTTATTCAAAAAAAATTCAATTCAATTAATTTTAAAATTAAAATTCCACGTTTCTGTTTTAAACTATCTGGATTTCTATTTTTAAAACATTGGATACTTTGAGGGAAAAAAAAATAGTTTTCTTTCTTATTAAATGCATTTATTAATCGATCGATCCAAGATTTGGAAGAACGCATTGTAAGCCGCCCTGAGTCTCCGGAGAAGGGCGGCATATAAATCGAACCAATAAATAAATAAATAAATTTATTTACGGTTTGAATTTCAAACATAATAAAAGACCAGCACTTTACAGTACAATCACTGTAAAGGAATCTTTTAAACATTGCAAGAAAATCTTCAAGCTTTTACGTAGCAGTAAACAGTGAATGAGGAACAGAGGACGGACGAGATGTAAAAAAAATGATATTTTTGATTTTTTAAAAAAATGGCCATTTATTAAATGCATCGTATATCATGCTTACGGTTCCTTGCTTGGTTGCAAGCGGAAAAATGGTGATCTTGCAAGATCCTTTCTAGATTACAAAGCTGAGCTTTCCCTGATTAGGAAGAACTTGCCTGGATAGCTCAGCAGACTAATGCATTGTAATTTAACTCCAGCTGTCTGCAATTAGTAAATTCGAATCTTGCCAGGCTCAAGGTCGACTCAGCCTTCCATCCTTTCTAAGGTAGGTAAATTGAGGACCCAGTTTGTGGGGGCAATAAGCTGACTTTGTATAAATATACAAAAGGATGAAGGCTATTGCTTAACGCATTGTAAGCCGCCCTGAGTCTCCGGAGAAGGGCGGCATATAAATCAAATTTAAGGAAAAAAAAAAAACCAATCTCTGCGCTTATGGCACAGTGACCCATATATGTCAGAACTCATCTGTTCTAGCCAAACTTATTAACACAGGATGCTGCATCCATTGATGGTGTAATTACTGTAACCTACACCTTATCCAGTATTACTGATCCGCATTAGTTGAGAACCTCAGTTGTCTGAAATATGCTGAGCACCTGGGGGTCATCTGTGTCTTTTGTGAGGACTGCAGGTTGTAAGAAGAAAAAATGGGGGGAAAGTGAAAGGAGGAAGAGAGGAAGGAAAAGGAGGGAAGGAAGGAGGAAGACCTTGATAAGGGAGGGAAGGGAAGGGAGGGACGAAGGATGGAAGGGAGGGACGAAGGAAGGAAGGAGGAAAGGAAGGGGTAGGTAGGGAGGGAGGGAAATGAAGGTCTTGATGAAGGAAGGTTTGGATGAAAGGAAAGGAAAGGAAAAAGGGAAAGGAGGGAGGGAAGGAGGAAGACCTTGATAAGGAAGGGAAGGGAAGGGAGGGAGGAAGGATGGGAGGGAGGGAGGAAGGGAGGGAGGAAGGAGGAAAGGAAGGGGTAGGAAGGGAGGGAGGGAGGGAAATGAAGGTCTTGATGAAGGAAGGGTTGGATGAAAGGAAAGGAAAGGAAAAAGGGAAAGGAGGGAGGGAAGGAGGAAGATCTTGATAAGGAAGGGAAGGGAGGGAGGGTGAAAGGAAGGGAAGCCATACACACCTGCATTAAGGATACAAGGTGATTGCATACCCATCATGCTATTCTCTTTTAAAAAGGAAGCAACATTAGGCAAAGTGCAAACAAGGAGTAAGCAAAAGAAATTAAAAAGAAAAGGAACAAAGAAAGGAAATAGAGCTAAGTTTTATACCAGCATCATTCATTCAACCACTCCATCCCTTTCTATCGTCCTTGTTTTCACCATTTCAGATCTTGCCCTTTGTTCTCCCCACTTCTTTGTGAGGGTCTCAGTTCCATCTTGAGCATCCTAAGGCATCAGTTGGGACATTTGTGCTCAATGGCTGCTCCTACTAGGAACTGTTAGCCTTCTTTCCTCCATGTCTTTCCTTCTCTCTTTCGTTCCCTCTTTCCTTCTTTCCTTTCCCCTTCCTTTTCTCTCTTTCCTTCTGTTTTCTCTTTTGTCTCCTTCCTTCCTTCCTTCCTTCCTTCCTTCCTTCCTTCCTTCCTTCCTTCCTTCCTTCCCCATTTTCCTTCCTTCCCCTATTTTCTTTCCTTCCTTCCCTCCCTCCCTCTTTTCTTCCTTCCTTCTTTTCTTCCTTCCTTTGTTCCTTCCTTCCTATCCTTCCTTCATTTCCTTCTTTCCTTCCTTCCCCTATTTTTTTTTTTAAATTTGATTTATATGCCGCCCTTCTCCGGAGACTCAGGGCGGCTTACAATGCGTTTCCCTTCCTTCCCTCCCTCCCTCCCTCCCTATTTTCTTCCTTCCTTCCTTCCTTCCTTCCTTCCTTCCTTCCTTCCTTCCTTCCTTCCTTCCCTCCCTCCCTCCCTCCCTCCCTCCCTCCCTATTTTCTTCCTTCCGTCCCGCCTTTCTTTCCCCTGACCTCCTCCCACCCACCCACCCTTCCTCATTCATTCGTTTGTTCGTTCGTTCATTCATTCTCGGTATTTCCACAATCCTTCCACAATCCTTCAGCCATTCAGTTGGCTGGGCAATTCTGGGAACTGAAGTCTACCCATCTTAACATTGCCACGGTTGAGAGACACTGCCCTCCATCATTCTGCCCCTCTCATTTTGCTATCAAAAGGAAAAAAAACTTGCAAAGTGTCACCTGCCCGTGAACTGCTCCAAAATTCCATACATTCCTAAGTTATTTTACCTGCATCTGGAGAGTAACACATGCATTGAAAGTAAAAAACCAAATTAAATAAACCTCTAAATTAAGAAATCAGTGAAAGAACGAATACAGCTCTCCAGATAGACAAGACTATGCTTACCGAGCCGCTGAACATTATCTCTCCTTTTCTAGACTTTCCAAATCCTTAGCTACTATGATATATTGTCCTCTTTCTCCAAATCTAGTCCAATTTTACAAACTTGACACAGCTTTTCTCAATTTTTCCTCTTGCAAGAGTCAGTCCTCAGCCTGGAATCTGCTGAGCCGATTTTCTTTTTCTTAACTTGCCTTTTGAAATTCTGGGAGTTGAAGTCCACAGATCAAGTTGTACGCTTGGCATGTTATTGCAACTTGCAAGTGTATTATTTTAGCTAGGAAGTCCATAATAAAAATGTGTTTTTAAAATGCTATCCTCAGCTACAGTTCTATGCCCTGTAGACATTTCAACGCTCTAGTTTTTTTAAAAAAAAAAACCTGTATTTTTCTTTCTTTCTTAATTATCTTCGAAATGAATCTGCACGGTTAACGTTTTTTTTCCATTTAAGTCCCTACAGCATCCGTGATGAGAGGATTGTAATGAAAATTAGCTTGTATTCCTTTGATGCTCTGCAAACAGTTAAGCGGCTATTGATAATTCATTAGCTACTTGATACCTAATTGATACTTAATGACCACGTTTCCTGATTGAGACTTAATCAAGCAACAATGGCAACAGGGAAATCAGCGATGGGAATAAGCTTTGTTCCAAGACCAACCTTACCAGTAAAAATAATAAAACTGAACATCTGTAGCTCTGCAGCTGGCAACCACATCTATTAAGATGTAGGCTGCCATTTTGATTTTTTGACCTCCCACTGCAGGCCGACAACTATGTTAGCTGAACCTTAAAGGCGGGCAAAGTTTGCAAACCCCAGATAGGTTCATCAAGATCTAAGAATGACAGATCTAACCAGCTGGACTTTAGACTTCAATAGTTTTAAAGAGGTTTTCTTGCACTCGTTTTCTGACAAATTCTGAGCAATTCATCAATTCCAAGTCGATTCATTTTTTAAAAATTTATTTTTTAAAAAATACAGCTCTGGGTCTTCAACATAGCTTTGTTTTTCTTTTCTGATATAAAAATAAAGGCTATGTTTTAAGTCATAACCACATGGCTGGCTGGGGAATTCTGGGAGTTGAAGTCCACATGTCTTAAAATTGCCAATGTTGGACATCGCGTTCTAAGCAGAAAGGGTTGTGCAAAGAATGAATTCATTAATGGCCTTTCATCAATAAATTATATTTATTTATTTATTTATTATTAAATTTATATCCCGCCCTTCTCCCCGAAGGGACTCAGGGCGGTGAACAGCCGAGAATTAAAATAACATACAATATAAAACTTAAAATAATTAAGAATAAATTAAATTAAACGGCCACCCCAATTTAAAACCCCTAGCAATACAATTAAAAACCCCTAAAACCTAATTAGGCCAGGCCGGCTTGCTGAAATAAAAACGTCTTCAGGGCCTTAAGGAAAGTGTGGAGATCCGGGATCAGCCGTATTCCGGGAGGTAGCTCGTTCCAGAGGGCGGGTGCCCCCACAGAGAAGGCCCTCCCCCTGGGGGCTGCCAGCCGACATTGCTTGACCGACGGGACCCTGAGGAGGCCCTCTCTGTGAGAGCGTATTGGCCGGTGGGAGGTTATCGGTAGCAGCAGACGGTCTCGTAAATACCCTGGCCCTAAGCCATGGAGCGCTTTAAAGGTGAGAACCAACACCTTGAAGCGCACCCAGAAGACCACCGGGAGCCAGTGCAGCTCGCGCAGGAGAGGTGTTATATGGGAGCGCCATGTCGCTCCCATGATCACCCGCGCGGCCGCATTCTGGACCAGTTGGAGCCTCCGGGTGCTCCTCAAGGGGAGCCCCATGTAGAGAGCGTTAGCGTAGTCCAGGCGATTATACTTTATTATTACTATAATTACTCAGCCTGTCTGTTTTCCCCAGGGCCAATCAGCAGAATATTCTAAGGTTAGGTTTCACCAAGGAATGCTGAACTTGTATAAACTCCCTTTCTAGGTTGACACAATACACAAAGTCCCACAAGACATTCTCAAACGTGACACCAATGTGGTTTCACACGTGATTGGCAGCCATCAGATTTCTAACAAAGCTGATTTCACATTCATACAAACACAATTAGAGAGTGATTATCAATCAATCAAGTGATGTGGACATTTATAGATATACTTCTCTTATATAGAAAGGTTCCATTATCCTTCTTCAATAAAGCTGGAAGGGACCTTGGAGGTCTTCTGGTCCAAGACAGGAGGTTTTTTTACACCATCTTGGACAAATAGTTGTCCAATCTTTTCTTGAAGACCTCCAGTGATGGAGCATCCACAACTTCTGAAGGCAAGCTGTTCCACTGGTTAATTGTTCTCACTGTTAGGAAATTTCGCAGATGACACAACAGTGATCGGTCTCATTCGAGACAACGATGAATCCGCATACAGACGGGAGGTTGAACAACTAGCCTCGTGGTGCGACCGGTACAATCTGGAACTGAACACACTCAAAACCGTAGAAATGGTGGTGGACTTTAGGAGAAACCCTTCCATACTTCCACCTCTCACAATACTAGACAACACAGTATCAACAGTAGAGACCTTCAAGTTTCTAGGTTCTATCATATCACAAGATCTAAAATGGACAGCTAAATGTCCATTTCATCAAAATGGACATTTTGATGAAATGTCCATTTTGTCATCAAAAATGGCATCAAAAAAGCACAACAAAGAATGTTCTTTCTGCACCAACACAGAAAGCTCAAACTGCCCAAGGAGCTGCTGATCCAGTTCTACAGAGGAATTATTGAGTCTGTCATCTGCACCTCCATAACTGTCTGGTTTGGCTCTGCAACCCTACAAGACAGACACAGACTTCGGAGGATAATTAGAACTGCAGAAAAAACAATGGCTACCAACCTACCTTCCATGGAGGACCTGTATACTGCATGAGTCAAAAAGAGGGCTGTGAAAATATCTACAGACCCCTCGCATCCTGGACATAAACTGCTTCAACTCTTACCCTCAAAACGACGCTATAGAGCCCTGCACACCAGAACAACTAGGCACAAGAACAGTTTTTTCCCGAATGCCATCACTCTGCTAAACAAATAATTCTCTCAACACTTGATTGATTTACTAAATCTGCACTACTATTAATCTTCTCATCGTTCCCACCACCCATCTCCTCCCACTTATGACTGTATGACTGTAATTTTGTTGCTTGTATCCTTACAATTTATACTGATATTGTTTCCTGATTGCTTATTTGTACCCTATGACTATCATTAAGTGTTGTACCTTATGATTCTTGAGAAACGTATCTTTTCTTTTATGTACTCCGAGAGCGTATGCACCAAGACAAATTCCTTGTGTGTCCAATCACACTTGGCCAATAAAGAATTCTATTCTATTCTCCTTAGTGCTAGGTTGCTTCTCCCCTAGATAGGTTTTCATCCGTTGTTTCTTGTCTTGCCTTCTGGTGCTTTGGAAAATAGGTCGACCCCCACTTCCTCTCTGTGACAGCCCCTCAAGTATGACAGAATAACAGATTTGGAGGTCTTCTAGTCCAACCCCTTCTCAAGCAGGAGACCCCACACCATTTGAAACAAGTGATTGTCCAATCTCTTCTTAAAAACCTCCAGTGTTGGAGCATTCACAACTTCTGGAGGCAAGTAGTTCCACTGATTAATTGTTCTAATTGTCAGGGAATTTCTCCTTAGTTCTAAGTTGCTTCTCTCCTTGATTAGTTTCCACCCATTGCTTCTTGTTCGGCGTTCAGATGCTTTGGAGAACAGGTCGACCCCCTCTTCTTTGTGGCAGCCCCTCAAATATTGAAAGACATCCTATCATGTCACACACACACGGTCCTTTCTTTTCATTAAACTAGATGTACCCAATCTCAGCAACCATTCTTTATAAGTTTCCAGCTCCCTGATCATTTTCGTTGCTCTTCTCTGCACTTTTCCTAGAGTCTCAACATCTTTTTTTTTAATATCATCATGACCCAAAATACCAGAAGACCTCTGCTCCTAGTCCTTCTCTTTGCTGGACTAGACATACCTAGTTCTCTAAGTCATTCGTCATATGATCCAGACTTATCTTTTCGCTGTTCTTCTCTGCACTCATTCTAAGATTATCGTATTCCAGGGACCACAAAAACAACATCAACAGAAAAGCAGCCTTCGCAAAGAAACCCACAAATTCAGGAGACCACGTTTGCAAAAGGGGGTGCATTTATCCTTTTCTTCCTTACCTGGAGGCGAATACAAGGGAAACTTGATGGTTGGGGAACAGGTTGGCAAAAAAAATTACAATGAAAAACGTCTGTTTCCTTTCTTCTTTCTTCGCGCTGTTTGCTGCCTCTTCTCTTCAGATAGGTAACTGCTTTTATGGTGTTTTGTGTCGTGCCATATACCAGCCACCGGTTTCCTGTTTGTTCGTAGAAACGCCTGGGGTGAAATTTCCATGACACCCAAAGACTCGACATGAACAACCTCTGGAATGAATTCAGAAGAGGCGAGCATAGGACAAAGTGGCAGAAGGCTGAAAAAGACCGAATTCCCTCCCATCCACCCACCCCCCCTTTTCTGTTTCCTATATAATTTCGATGATTCACACATTACAGGCTTTTCATCGTGATTCACCCCACGAACCGATCGTTCTCTGTTCAGCTAGCCCACCAGTTCTCCCCATCAGCGGTAGCTGAGGTTTTCTTTTTTTTAATTATTTATTTATTTTATTTCGTCAAGCATGTATTTTATGACAGATACAGGTGTAAACGTAATTATAAATACATGAAAAGGATACGAATAAAAGAAAACATTAGGACAGGGACGGTAGGCACGCTGGTGCTCTTATGCACGCCCCTTACAGACCTCTTAGGAATGGGGTGAGGTCTACAGGAGACAGTTTAAGGATAAAGTTTTGGGGGTTTGGGGGAAGAAACCACAGAGTCAGGTAGTGCATTCCAGGCATTGACCCCTCTGTTGCTGAAGTCGTATTTTCTGCATCAGAGTTTGGAGTGGTTTACCTTGAGTTTGCATCTATTGCACCGATGGCTAACCTTTTTGCCCTCGCGTGCCGGGGATTGCGCGCATGCGTGCCCACACCCATAATTCTATGCGCCCTGCCCACGCGCGACCCCCCTGTTCCCCCCTGCTCCTGGCACACGATGGCACATTGGGCCCAGTAGGCCTGTTTTTCTCTCTCCCCAGGCTCCAGAGCCTTTCTAGGAGCTTGGGAAGGGCAAAAATTGCCTTCCCAACCCGCCCGGAGGCCCCCCGGAGGCTGGAAATGGTCCGTTTGCCAACTTCTGGTAGGACCGGAAGTCCCGTTTTTTTGCTCTCCCCAGGCTCCAGAGCCTTTCTAGGAGCCTGGGGAGGGCAAAAAATGGCCTTCCCCACCTCCCCGGAGTCCCCCCAGAGGCCGGAAATGGCTCATTTACCAACTTCCAGTGGGCCCAGAAGGTCCAAAAATCAGCTGGCCGGCAAGCACATGCACGCCAGAACTGAGTTCACATGCCCACCGATATGGCTATGCGTGCCACCTGTGGCATGCGTGCCACAGATTCTCCATCACAGTTCTAGTATTCTGGTAGATGTCTTTGATCCAGAAACGTCTTCCATTGGCTTCTACAATTTCTCTACATCTTCCAAGCTTAGTCAACATTTCTCAGCAGTTTACTATTCAAATACTAACCCAGTCTCTCCCGGTTAGAAACTCCCAAGGTCAGCCCAAACGTAGGAAGGTGGAGCCCCTTGACCAGAAAGGAGAATTTTCCATTGCTCAGAGCTGCAGTTGTGCAGTGATTCAGCGAACCGACAAAAAAATTAGATGAATCTTTCCTTTCAGTGACTGTAGGAAAAATTTTAGCGACTGCCTGTAAGATCTGGAGGGTGTGTAAATAAGACCGATGGGTTGGTGGTTGTGCCACGTTAGTGAAACTATTGGGAATCTTCTGCTTTGTCTTAACAGGGTTTGGGGATCCCCCCCCCTTTGTTTGAAATTGTGTCAATTGCATTTCTAGGGATGATTCTTTTTGCAATTCCTGCCTCTGATGGGATAAGAACTGGACAGTCCATTTTTTTGAAAACTGGCCAAAAAAATACTTTTGATACTTTTTGATACTTTTGATATCCAGATATTGAATATATGTGTGGTTTTTTTTTTTTACTCTTAAAGACTTTAAATGTCAAAGGGACACCACACATCCTTGTCTTAGTCCCCGCTCAGTATTGAAGTATTTATTTCTATTTATTCTTAAAAATACTGGATTTCCATCGCATACTGCTTGGCTCATACTCAGCCAGGAGCTTTCAACTCTGTAATTCTGTAATTCTGAATGATAGAATGATAGAATTCTATGGAATTCTGTGATTCCATAATTCTATCCTATTCATTTTATCAAATCTCTCCTTTCTTTCTTTCTTTCTTTCTTTCTTTCTTTCTTTCTTTCTTTCTTTCTTTCTTTCTTTCTTTCTTTCTTTCTTTCTTTCCCTTCCTTCCTTCCTTCCCTCCCTCCCTCCATATCAAAATCATATTTCTCCCTCCCTCCTTGCTTCTTCCTCTTCCCACCCTCCCTCCCTCTATCTTCTCATCTTCCATCTTTCCCCTTCCTCACTCCCTCACTCCCTCCATTCCTCTATCTTCTCATCTTCCATCTTTCTCTGTCCTCTCTTCCTCCCTCCCTCTTTCCTTCTTCCATATCAACATCATATTCCTCGCTCCCTCCATGCTTCTTCTTCCTCCTTCCCTCCCTTCCTCTATCTTCTCCTTCCATCTTTCCCCTTCCTTCCTTCCCTCCTTCCTTCCCTCCTTCCTTCCATCCCTCCCTCCCTCCTTCCTTTTTCCTTCCTTCCCTCTCTCCTTCCTTTCTTCCCTCCTTCCCTCCTTCCTTCCTTCTTCCTTCCTTCCCTCCCTCCTTCCTTCGCTCCTTCCTTCCCTCCTTCCCTCCTTCCCTCTTTCCTTCCTTCCTTCCTTCTTTCCCTCCTTCCTTCTCTCCTTCCTTCCTTCCCTCTCTTCTTCCTTCCTTCCCTCTCTCCTTCCTTCCTTCCCTCAGTCCCTCCTTCCTTCCCACCTTCCTTCCTTCTTTCCTTCCCACCTTCCTTTTTTCCTTCCCTCCTTCCTTCCTCTTCCTTCCTTCCTTCCCTCCCTCCCTCCCTCCCTCCCTCCCTCCCTCCTTCCTTCCTTCCTTCTTTCCTTCCTTCCTTCCTTCCTTCCTTCCTTCCTTCCTTCCTTCTTCATTGCCTGTCCTAGGAAAGGTTTCATTACACTTAGCTCTGTGTATATGTGTACCTTGGTCCATTTTTACAACTACATAAAGAAGTGCCTGGAGTTTTCCAGGTAGCATTTTTGGCTCTGATTTGTCATAGCTTCCTTCTTCTTCTTCCTACGGTTGAAAGTGAAGAACTGTACCAAAGTCCCCCAACTGGTGTTCCAGTCCTAAGGCAGGACTGGAACTCCTGACTTTTAGTCCAGCATCTTAACCACTGGACTATATTGATTCTCACCTCGAACTGGACCTGTGTTAAAATAGAGTATTCCCTCTTTTGATACCAGGGTGGCATCACAATGCATCAAATCTGTTCAGCTTCAGTTCTTTTTTTCTTGGAGGGAACTCCAAGAAAGTTAAAGGAGAAGAAGGAGAAAATGAAGGAGAAAGAGTAGGAGAAAATGAAGGAGAAGGAAGAGAAGGAGAAGCTAGACAGAAGGAGGAGGTGAAGGAGAAAAAGAAGGAGAAGGAGAAAATGAAGGAGAAAAAGAAGGAGGAGGGAAAGGAGAAGGAAAAGAAGAAAGAGAAAATGAAGGTGAAGGAGAAGCTAGACAGAAGGAGGAGATGAAGATGAAGGAGACGATGAAGGCGAAAAAGAAGGAGAAGGAGAAAATGAAGGAGAAAAAGAAGGAAAAGGAGAAGGAAAATGTGAAAGAGAAGGAGGAAATGAAGGAGGAAAAGGAGGAGGAAACGGAGAAGGAGAAGGAAGAGAAGGAGAAACTAGACAGAAGGAGGAGGTGAAGGAGAAGGAGAAAATGAAGGAGAAAAAGAAGGAAAGGGAGAAGGAAAATGTGAAGGAGAAGGAGAAGGAGAAGAAGGAGAAGGAGAAAATGAAGGAGAAGGAGAAGGAGAAGAGAAGGATATAACTGCAGCTACGTTTTCCATACTTTCTTTCTGTGCAACTAGCTGATTAAGGAATTTTAAATAAAAACATTACAAATCCGATAATTATTTTAACAAATGATAGTAGCAGGACTTTGGGCAGGAACCACAAACGGTGAGCTCTTATCATCACAGATCTGTGCTACACAGAAAGTAAAAGAATATTCTGATGGCCACAGGACAGCCAGCTTTCGGTAAACAGTAAACATTTCCTGTGGCCCCTAAGAGAAGGTGTGGATCATTTACAAATTTGCCATATAAAACAACACCCATCATAACATCATTCCTTTGCAATCCACTTTATAAAGCCTTGGTAAGGCCACGCTTGGAATCCTGCATCCAGTTTTGGCCGCCACGATGTAAAAAAGATGTGGAGATTCTAGAAAGAGTGCAGAGAAGAGCAACGAAGAGGATTAGGGGACTCGTCAGAGGCTTTTAAAAGAAAAAACGCCTCTGCTGATCAGCTGGGATCATCAGAACCTTTTGAAAGCATTTTTTTACAACCTCTTCACCGAAGAGGTTGTAGAAAAAATGGTTTTAAAAGTTAAAAAAAAAATTGGCCATGCCCACCCAGTCACATTACGCCCACCACCAAGCCACGCCCACAGAACCGGTACTAACAAATTTTAGATTTCACCACTGCCCCCAACTGTGGGATCTTCGAATCTGTAAGTCATAACTTGGAATGGTTGCTATGCGACCGGTCGTGAATCAAGAACTAGCCGAATCAGGTTTTAGTAAAAAGGCAGATATTTCCATGAGGCTTCCTCTCTTCATCAGATGCACCATCTCTAGACAGAGTCTTGATTCTAGAAAGTGATAATCGTGCTTTAAAAACGAATGTATCACAGAATTGAAAGGGGAACCCAGCCGATACCAACAAAAAAAAAAATCCCAGCGAGAGTTTCGAAAAAGAAAGGGAGGTTTTAAATAGACCAAGTGGAGAATTTGAGTCACCGCCACAGAGTTCACATTAAAACAGACATTGAAAGGGAGTTTCTTTTAATATATATATATATATATATATATATATATATATATATATATATATATATTAATTTGATTTATATGCCGCCCTTCTCCGGAGACTCAGGGCGGCTTACAATGTGCTCAGCAATAGCCTTCATCCTTCTGTATATTTATACAAAGTCAGCTTATTGCACCCACAACTGGGTCCTCAATTTACCTACCTTAGAAAGGATGGAAGGCTGAGTCAACCTTGAGCCTGGCGAGATTCGAACCTGCAGTAATTGCAGGCAGCTGGTCTTAATAACCAGCTTAATAACAGGGTGCCTTAGACCACTTTTAAATATTGAATGTTTAAAACTTTTACCGTTTTTCATTCAGATTTTAAATTTAATTTTAAAATGTAATTTAATTTAATTTTGAGTTCAAATTTTTAACACTTGGCCTGGCCTAACTTTCTCCCTCTTTTTAAATAATTTTAAAAATATTTTTAATATTCAAAGTTTAAATTTGTTTTAAATTGATTGGGATTTTTAATCTGTCTGGGCCAAACTATTTAATTCGATTTTATTTCTGCTTTTTAAATTTTGTATGTATGTATTTTATTGTTGGCTGTTCACCGCCCTGAGTCCTTCGGGAGTAGGGCGGTATATAAATCAAATAAAAGTAAAGTAAAGTAACACTTCTTTAAAAGTTCTGCTGTGCCTGTTTTCAAAAAAAGAGACTTAGTTAGGACTTCACTGCTCTAAAATGGTGGCCCAAAAGCCTCACTGGATGATTGTCCGTGGAGATTCTCAGCCATCCAGATCATGGTTGTCCCGAAGGTGCTTTTTCAAAGGGCAAGTGGACTTCCTTGGTTTTCCCCTGAAGACATTTCGCTTCTCATCTAGGAAGCTTCTTCAGTTCTGACTGAATGGTGGAGGGTGGAAGGATTTACTGTATATTCCTTGCAGTCCTCTGGTCGTTAGTACTCTCTCTGAGACTCGCTGAGGCCACTTGGAGGTTTATCTGTGCCCTCAAGTTCACCTGAATAGTGCAAATGTGTGTGGAGCCTTCCTGGGACTGCTGAAATCCCCCAAGTGGCCTCAACGACTCTCAGAGAGAGTACTAACGACCAGAGGACTGCAAGGAATATACAGTAAATCCTTCCACAGATCAGATAACAGATCAGATCAGATAACAACAAGCAACAGAATGGAATGGAATGGAATGGAATGGAACAGAACGGAACGGAACGGAACGGAACAGAACAGAATAGAAGAACAGAGTTGGAAGGGACCTTGGAGGTCTTCTAGTCCAACCCCCTGCCTAGGCAGGAAACCCTACACCACTTCAGACGAATGGTTAACCAACATCCTCTTAAAAACTTCCAGTATTGGAGCATTCACAACTTCCAGAGGCAAGTAGTTCCACTGATTAATTGTTCTCACTGTCAAGAAATTTCTCCTTAGTTCTAAATTGCTTCTCTCCTTGATTAGTTTCCATCCATTGCTTCTTGTTCTGCCTTCAGGTGCTTTGGAAAATAGCTTGACTCCCTCTCTTCTTTGGGGCAGCCCCTGAGATATTGGAAGACTGCTATCATGTCTCCCCTAGTCCTTCTTTTCATTAAACTAGACATACCCAGTTCCTGCAACTGTTCATTGTATGTTTTAGCCTCCAGTCCCCTAATCATCCTTGTTGCTCTTCTCTGCACTCTTTCTAGAGTCTCCACATCTTTTTTATATCGTGGTGACCAAAACTGAATGCAATATTCCAAGTGTGGCCTTACCAAGGCCTTATAAAGTGATACTAACACTTCACCTGATCTTGATTCTATCCGTTTGTTTATGCAGCCCAGAACTGTGTTGGCTTTTCTGGCAGCTGCTGCACACGGCTGGCTCATATTTAAGCAATTGTCCACTAGGACTCCAAGATCCTTCTCACAGTTACTCCTATTGAGCAAGGTACCACATCTACTGTACCTGTGCATTTTGTATTTCTTCCCTAAATATAAATCCTTCCATTCTCCACCCTCTCACCCCCCCACTCTCTCTCCCTCTCTTTCTATCTATCTATCATCTATCTATCTATCTATCTATCTATCTATCTATCTATCTATCTATCTATCTATCATCTATCTATCTATCTATCTATCTATCTATCTATCTATCTGTCATCTATCTATCTATCTACTATCATCTATCTATCTGCTATCCAGTTATCTATCTATCTTCTATCATGTATCATCTCTCTATATCTACCTATGTATGTCTATCTATATTTACTATCTATCTATATCTATCATCTATCTATCATCTGTCTGTCTGTCTGTCTGCCCATCTATATCTACAATCTATCATCTATTTATAGCAGAATATGTCACAGGAAAGAAAATGGGGAGGAAATATGTACAAACTTTCTGGTGCCTCCCAAATAGGTCAAGGGTGTGTGTGTGTGTGGGGGGGCTCATGAGTGTGGGATAGCAGTTGGAAACCCACATTCATTTACTCACTGAGCTGTGAAACTCAGGGGTCAACATTGAGTCAGACCGAAAGCAAACAAAAGAAAATGGTACTTTGAGGTTCAGCTTCTTGTGTCAGGCAGTCCATCCTGTTAAGGCAAAACGTTGCTTGGTGGTTTCACCACTCTACAACAGTGGAGAGTTGCTCCCAGTTCTCTCTGGTTCTTGCAAACTGGTAGTAAAAGCAGTGGGAGGCTCTGCCCACCCGCCCGGACGTCATAATTGATGATCTGCGCATGCGCAGAAGCAAGTGCGCTTCCGTTGTAAACCAGTAGTAAAGGTAAGTAGAACCCACTTCTGCTCTACAATATTCAACCTGGACAATTTAAAGATGTGTGGATTTATATTTCCCAGAACCGCCTAAGTACCATAGTGGACTTCAATTCCCAGAATCCCCCAGCTATCATAGTGGACTTCAATTCCCAGAATCTCCCAGCTATCATAGTGGACTTCAATTCCCAGAATCCCCCAGCTATCATAGTGGACTTCAATTCCCAGAATCCCCCAGCTATCATAGTGGACTTCAATTCCCAGAATCCCCCAGCTATCATAGTGGACTTCAATTCCCAGAATCTCCCAGCTATCATAGTGGACTTCAATTCCCAGAATCCTCCAGCTATCATAGTGGACTTCAATTCCCAGAATCCCACAGCTATCATAGTGGACTTCAATTCCTAGAATCTCCTAGCTATCATAGTTGACTTCAATTCCAGAATCTCCCAGCTATCATAGTGGACTTCAATTCCCAGAATCTCCTAGCTATCATAGTTGACTTCAATTCCAGAATCTCCCAGCTATCATAGTGGACTTCAATTCCCAGAATCTCCCAGCTATCATAGTGGACTTCAATTCCCAGAATCTCCCAGCTATCATAGTGGACTTCAATTCCCAGAATCCCCCAGCTTCCAGAATGCCCCAGACTTCAAGACTCTCCCTCTTTTCTGCTGTGCTTAACATTGTCTGAATAAGTGAAACGCCTTTCCGTTCAAGCCACCCTCCGCCTACGCCAAATCTCTTTCGGGGTGCTTTTTTAAATTTTTTCCATTCTGGAGGTTTTGCTTTTCAGCTGATCGTGGGTTTTTTTTTTTTTTTCTTTTGGTCTCTCTTTCTCTTTCGAAGCTCAAAGTGAGAGAGGTGAGATTGGTATCTCGGCTTTGCTTGAATTATCTCAGTGAGTGGGTTTTTCTGGTCACTGGTTAAGAGGAAAGGCAAGGCGAGATTCGAACAGGGCGTCGTTCACTGCTATGGCCAGCGGCCGCCCACACACTTTTTCCATTGCAACCGTCAATGGCACCGAGCTGCGTTTAAAAGTCAAAAGAAAGCAAGGCATGTCAACTGGGTGAAACCAGATTTAGTGGCAGGAACTGGGAGAGGGATCTTGGAGTCTTAGTGGACAACCAATTAAATAGGAGCCAATACTGAGCCTTGGTAGTACAGTGGTCTAAGGCACCCTGTTATTAACACCAGCTTTCTGCAATTACTGTAAGTTCAAATCTCACCAGGCTCAAGGTTGACTCAGCCTTCCATCCTTTCTAAGGTAGGTAAAATGAGGACCCAGATTGTGGGGGCAATAAGCTGACTTTGTATAAATATACAAAAAGAATGAAGGTTATTGCTTAGCGCATTGTAAGCCGCCCTGAGTCTCCGGAGAAGGGCGGCATATAAATCAAATTAAAAAAAAGAAAGAGAGAGAGAGAGAGAGAGAGAAAGAAAGAAAGAAAGAAAAAGAAGGGAGGGAGGGAGGAAAAAGAAAGAAGGAAAGGAAGAAGGGAGGGAAGGAGGGAAAGAAAGAGAGAAAGAAAGAAAGAAAGAAAGAAAAGGGAGGGAGGGAAAGAGGGAGGGCCTGGTGGCTCAGCAGACTGAAAGCATTGTGATTAACACCAGCTGTCTGCAATTACTGTAAGTTCGAATCTCCCCAGGCTCAAGGTTGACTCAGCCTCCCATCCTTTCTAAGGTAGGTAAATTGAGGACCCAGTTTGTGGGGGCAATAAGCTGACGTTGTATAAATATACAAAAAGAATGAAGGCTATTGCTTAGCGCATTGTAAGCCGCCCTGAGTCTCCGGAGAAGGGTGGCATATAAATCAAATTAAAAAAAAACAACAACTGTGCAGCAGCTGCCAAAAAAAGCTAATGCAATCCTAAATTGCATTAACAGAGGGATTCAGTCAAGATCAAGGGAGGTACTAATACTATAAAGCCTTAGTAAGACCACACCTAGAGTACTGCATCCAGTTTTGGTCACCACACTATAAAAAAGATGTTGAGACTCTAGAAAGAGTGCAGAGAAGAGCAACCAGGATGATTAGGGGACTGGAGACTAAAACATACGATGAACGGTTGCAGGAACTGGGCCTGGCTAGTCTAGTGAAGAGAAGGACCAGGGGAGACAGGAGAGCATCTTTCAATATTTGAGGGGCTGCCATAGAGAGGAGGGAGTCAAGCTATTTTCCAAAGCACCGGAAGGCCAGACAAGGAATAATGGATGGAAACTGAACAAGGAGAGATTCAACCTGGAAATAAGGAGAAATTTTCTGACAGTGAGAACAATCAACCAGTGGAACAGAAGTTGCCTTCAGAAGTTGTGGGAGCTTCATCCCTTGAGGCTTTTAAGAAGACTGGATTGCCATCTCTCAGAAATGGTGTAAAGATGCAGTGATGGCTAACCTTTTTGCCATTGCGTGCCAAAAGTGGGGTGGGGGAGCATGGGGGGGGGCTCGTGCGTGCGGGTGCCCACACCCATAATTCAATGCCCCCGGCGCCCCATCCCCCATGCATGCACATGTGACCCCCCATGCTCCCCCCGCCTTTGGCACGTGACGGCAAAAAGGTTACCGATGAGCCTGGTAGGCCTGTTTTTTGCCCTCCCCAGGCTCCAGCAGCTTTCCTGGAGCCTAGGGAGGGCAAAAATGGCCTTCCCCACCCCACTGGAGGCCCTCCGGAGGCCGAAAACAGCCTGTTTCCCAACTTCCGGTGGGTCCAGAAGGCCCAAAAATCAGTTAGCTAGCACGCACATGCCCATAGATATGGCTCTGCGTGGCACCTGTGGCACGCGTGCCATAGGTTTGCCATCATGGACCTACAGGGTCCCTTCCAACTCGGTTAATCTGTATCTGTATCTGAGCCCTTCAATTTACATCAGTACAGGTAGTCCTCGACTTACGACCACAACTGAGCCCAACATTTTTGTCGCTAAGCGAGACACACGATAAGTGAACGTTGCCCTATTTTTGACCACCTTTCTTGCCGAAGTGGTTAAGTGAATTGCTGCAAAAGTACTTAAATCAGTAGCCTGGTTGTTAAGTGAATCCGGCTTCCCCATGGACTTTGCTTGTCAGAAGGTCGCAAAAAGAGGATCACGTGACCCGGGGACATGGCGACCGTCAAAAATATGAATCAGTTGCCAAGATTTGAATTTGGATCACCTGACCACGGGGATGCTGCAACGGTCTTAAGTGCGAAAAATGGTCATAAGTCACTTTTTTCAGCGCAGGTGAAACTTTGAACGGTCACTAAACGAACCGTTGTAAGTCGAGGACTGCCTGCAAGATGCAGATTCATAAAAGGTGGAGCTTTGATCTATGATCTTGTACCCAAATTAATTTTTTTTTCTCTTTTTACCCTGGCCCAGATGTCCCGCGAATATGGGCACCGTTGGAAACGGTGGCCGAACGTCCAGATTTCGATCACGTGACCATGGGGATATTGCAATGGTAGTAAGTGTAAAAAAAACGGTCATAGGTCACATTTTTCAGCGCCATTAAAACGGTCACTAAATGAATGGCTGTAAGCCGAAGTCTCCCGATGTGTTTGTTCATTTGTTGCTGGCAGCCAGTGGTGGGATTCAAATAATTTAACAACCGGTTCTCTGCCCTAATAACCGGCTGGGTGGGCGTGGCCACGGTGGGTGTGGCCCGGGGTGTGTGACAGGCAGCACTCGGCCTCCTGCACCCCCCTGGGAGCAAAAACAGGCCATCGGGGGGACGTGCCACCCCTCACCGCCACTTTGGGCCTAGTAGGCCTCTCTGCAGCCTCCTGGGAGTGAAAACGGGCCGCAAGGGGGCTGCGTAGCATTTTGGGCCTAGTAGGCCTCCCTGCACTTACCTGGGAGCCGAAACGGGGCGCGTGGGGACTTCTGGAAGGGGAGGGGCCAGCCAGCAATTTAACAACCGGTTCAGCCGAAGTGGTGCGAACCGGTTGAATCCCACCACTGCCGGCAGCAAACAAATCTTGACCCAGTCTGGTTTTGCAATTCTGAGTAACGAATAAAGAGACACCAGAGTGAAATCCTCACAGTTTTGCCAAGGAAGTGATGTGTGTGTGTGTTTGTTTTTTTAATAAAATAAGTTATGTTGATTTTTTTACAAAATTAAAATAAACTGCTTCTGGATTCAAAGACACTCGTGCATACTTTACAAAAACAAAACCACAGCCAGGAGCCACTCTCTTACCCGGCCAAACCCCCACCCCCCCTCCTTAAAAAATACTTTTTCAGCTTCCGATGCAAAACCAAAGCAGGAGAAAATATTAACAGCTGCGTTGCCAAATATTCTTTTTTTTGTACGCGTTTGGAGATTGACGGAGGAGAAGCGCATGAAGGCATGGGTCAAGATGCGGGTGCGGAATCTGACACTCCTTCCGAGAAGTTTCTAGACAAGAGACGCGGTCAGGAATCTAAGGTGTCTTCCTCATCGCTCCAATTCGGCGGGGCATCTGTGCCAAAGTAACGGTCTCCAAAATTTCCTAGAAAGCAGAGGGAGAGACAGTGAGATTCACATTTATTTACAGGCCGGTCCTCGACATACAACGGTTGGTTTAGTGACCGTTCAAAGGAATGACGGCCCTGAAAAAAGTTATGACTTAGGATCGTTTTCACACTCTATGACCATTGCAGCATCCCTGTTGGTCACGTGATTAAAATTGGCGACGGACTCATGTTTATGATGGATGTGCTGTCCCAGGGTCACCTTTTGTGACCTTCCGACAAGCAAAGTCATATATATATATATATACCGTATTTTTTGGAGTATAAGACACACCTACCTTTTTTGGTGAGGAAAAGAAGAAAAAGAAATCTCCCTCTGCCTCTGAGCAATTTTTCCTCATTGCAGCAAACAGCAAACAGCCTGCTTTACTTTCATTTTCGTTTTCAGCATAGCTTGATTAGCACAAGGAAAAAAAAAACTGCTCCAGCAATTTATCCCTTTGCAGCAAGCAGCAGAGTCCTGCGCAAAACAGCTGAAAGCAAATCAGCTGAGAGTCGGGAGGCTGATTCAATCAACTTGTGATAATTAGGTTGTGCTGAAGCTGAAAGGAGCTGTTTTTTCTTGCTGTTTGCTGCAAGGAGGTAAACTGCTGGGAGGCAGAGGCCAAAGGGTGGGGGCCAGTGGGTGGGCGGGGCTACATTCGGTGTATAAGATGCACCTAAATTTTCACCCCCTTTTAGGGGGGAAAAAAGGCGCGTCTTATACTCCTAAAAATACGGTATATTTCTTTTGAGAGCAGGCATCAGGATTTCATTTTAATGTGTGCCATTGTGTAGCAATAGCAATAGCACTTAGATTTATATACCGCTTTACCGTGCTTTACAGCCCTCTCTAAGTGGTTTACAGAGTCAGTCTCTTGCCCCCAACAATCTAGGTCCTCATTTTATCCACCTCGGAAGGATGGAAGGATGAGTTAACCCTGAGCCTGGTGAGATTTGAACTGCCAAATTGTAGGAAACCAGCAGTCAGTAGAAGTAGCCTGCAGTACTGCACTCTAACCACTGTGCCACCGTGGCTCATGTGTATACAGAGAAGTTACAATAAAGGTTATCTTTTATCTTATTTTATCTTATTTTATCTCATCTCATCTTAAGCTTAAGCTTAACTTATCTTATCTACCTTATTTTATCATCTTATATCTTATGTGGTGCAGTGACCTAGAGGTGGAGCTCTCGCCTCACAATCAGGAGGCTGTGAGTTTGATCCTAGGTAGAGGCAGATATTTCTCTCTCTGGGCACATCTGTTGAAAAAAACTCCACACTGGCAACAGGAAAGGCATCTGGCCAGTAAATACTCAGCTCCGTTCAGTTGCCCAGACTTCACCCCGCAAGGAATCATGGAATTGTTAAAAGAGGATGATGATGATTTTATCTTATCTTCTTGCTTTACTTTATCATCTTACCGTACCTCACCTCACCTCACCTCACCTCACCTCACCTCACCTCACCTCACCTCACCTCACCTCACCCTATCCTATCCTATCCTATCCTATCCTATCCTATCCTATCCTATCCTATCCTAATGGGCGTTAAGTGTGAATAATAGTCATAAGTCACTTTTCTCAGCGCTATTGTCACTTCAAACAGTCACTAAATGAACTGTTGTAATTCGAGGACTATCTGTATTTTCCCCGCCTTCCGACCAGCCTTTTCCCCTAAATCCGCCCATTGCGTTCGTGTCTTATGGCCATCCTTATTTTAGATCCCTGATGGAACCACTCACCAATACCAGGGATGATGCGAAAAAGGTCATTCACTTTCTTGTCCACAGCAGTTGTGATGATCTTGACTTGCGGGAAGGCGTAGGCGACGGAGTGGACGCCCATCTCGGCCATCAACAAGGAGAGAAGAAAAATCTTATCCTCCAGAACGTCGTGATCCTAAAGGAAACAACG
This sequence comes from Pituophis catenifer annectens, assembly GCF_029215685.1. NCBI lineage: Eukaryota > Metazoa > Chordata > Lepidosauria > Squamata > Colubridae > Pituophis > Pituophis catenifer. Next base: position 210,904,093 of record NW_027256883.1, on the reverse strand, counting down.
GGATTTCAGCCTCTCTTTCACTCCTAGCTTTACTTTCCGGTTTTTGCAGGTAGCAATAGCACTTAAGACTTATGAGTGGTGCGGTGGCCTAGAGGCAGAGCTCTAGGAGGCTGTGAGTTCGATCCTAGGTTAGAATCAGATATTTTTCTCTCTGGGCACAATATCTGCGGAACAAAACTCCGCATTGGCGACAGGAAGGGCATCTGGCCAGGAAACACTCAGCTCCATTCAGTTGCCCAGACTGAAGGTATTATGGGGTCGTTAAAAGAGGATGAATCACACTTAAGACAGAGATGGGATTCACATTCTGTAGCAACCGGTTAGCTCAGCACCGGAAATATGAGCACATGTGTCTGCACATAGGTGCAACGACACAAGACACGGCAATTCGCTTGCGCATGCCGTCTGCACATGCATGTGACATCAAACATCACAGCAATTCACTCGCGCGCGTCATCCGCACATGCGTGCAGCATCAAAAATACAGCGATATAGGATGGGATTGCACCCAGGTCGCTACTACCGGTTCCCCCGAACCGGTCTGAACCGGTTGAATACCACCTCTGATTTAAGATTTACATACCGCTTCACAATGCTTTTACAGCCCTCTCTAAGCAGTTTGCAGAGTCAGCCATCTTGCCCCCAACAATCTGGGTCCTCATTTTACCGACCTCGGAAGGATAGAAGGCTGAGTCAATCTTGAGCCAGTCAGGATTGAACTGCCAAACTGCTGGCAGCCAGCAGTCAGCAGAAGTAGCTTGCAGTGCTGCATTCTAACCACTGCGCCTCTACTCTACTCTACTCTACTCTACTCTACTCTACTCTACTCTACTCTAGTCTGCAGTGATTCACTTAACAACTGTAGCCAGAAAGGTGGAAAAATGGGGCAAAAATTCACTTAACAAATGTCTCACTTAACAACAACGGAAAATTTTGTCTCAATGGTGGTGGTAAGTCGAGGTCTACCTGTACCTTTGAATCCAAGTCATAAGTAGCCCCCAGGTAAGTCCGTTGTAACTTTGAACTGCCGCTAACCAACCCGTTGTAAGTGGAGGACCACGTAGATTCCCATTTTCCTTACCAGCAACACCCTCACGGCCATCATTGCCGCTGCCCCCGTGGAGACGGTGCAGTCCATCAAAATCACGTGGTCTTCACTGATGTCCTTTGGGAGTCTCAGGTAGTGTAGCTGGAAGGGAAGAGAAAGACATCAGGGTGCAAGCAAGGAGCGGATGAGATATTTATTTATGTATTTATTTACCGTATTTTTCGGAGTATAAGACGCACTTTCCCCCCCCCCCTAAAATAGGGTGAAAATTTGGGTGCGTCTTATACACCAAATGCAGCCCCGCCCACCCACCGGCCCCCATCCTTTGGTCTCTGCCTCCCAGCAACTTACCTCCTTGCAGCAAACAGCCCGTTTCAGCTTCAGCACAGCCTGATTAGCCCAAGCAGTTGATTGTCGGTTGGATCGGCCTCCCGACCCTCAGCTGTTTCAGGCTGCAAGGTTTGCCATTGCCTACTGACACGCGGGCCTCTGCTGTTTGCTGCAAGGAGGCAAATTGCCGGGAGGCAGATTTTTTTTTTGTGCTAATCAGGCTGTGCTGAAAATGAAAATGAAACTAAAGCAGGCTGCTGTTTGCTGCAAGGAGGCAAATTGCTGGGAGGCAGATTTTTTTTCTTGTGCTAATCAGGCTGTGCTGAAAAAGAAACTGAAACTAAAGCAGGCTGTTTGCTGTTTGCTGCAAGGAGGCAGGGGCAGATTTTTTTTCTTGTTTTCCTCCCCAAAAAAAGATAGGTGCGTCTTGTAGTCCAGAGAGTCTTATACTACAAAAAATACGGGTATGTACAGGTGGTCCTCGACTTACAGCAGTCCGTTCAGTGACCGTTCAAAGTTACAACGGCACTGAAAAAAGTGACTAATGACTATTTTTCCACACTATTGCAACATCCCCTCATGGTCACATGATCAAAATTTAGCCGCTTGGCAACTGACTCACATTTATGACCACTGCAGCGTCCCAGGGTCATGTGATCCCCTTTTGCGACGTTCTGACAAGCAAAGACAATGGGGAAGCCACTATACACTTAACAACAGAGGCAAGACAGATCGTAAACTGGGGCGGAATTCACTTAACAGATGTCTCACTTAACAACAGAAATTTTGGGCTCAATTGTGGTCGTAAGTCGAGGACTACCTGTCTATTTATTCCTTGCAAGGATTTCTATCACGCTTCTCGTGGTAAAATTCCTCCCAAAGCAGCTTTCAAAGATCTGTGTACAACAATGCAACAATATTACGTGAAAACAAAGGACAAACAGCTCAGTTGTTGTTTGTTTTTTTATGACACAACTATGTAATATCATCAGTGCTGGTGAGTGTGGGGTTGGCTCCCTGTTTATATACAGTAGCTTGTTTTGCCAGGGGATGATTTTTCTCCTCGGTAGTTCCTTGATTAGGGTATTGTTTTCTGCTTGATTGTTTGTCTGGTGTTAATCCCTGCTTATCTGGCTGTAGGCTGCTGGAGAGGATGTGTTCTGGTCTTTTGGTTTCATATAAAAGTAAAGGCTCTATCCTGTCGTGTCCGAATCTAGGGCACAAGTGCTCATCTTCATTTCTTAGCTGAGGGAGCCAGTGTTGTCCGAAGACTATTGTGCGGTCATGTGGCCAGCATGACACCACAATGCAACACAGAGGGTGCAACGAAACACGGAACAAACCGTGTTCCGAACATAACAGACCCATTATGTCCCCACATATACATATGTGATATGCCAAGATGGTGCTGCCAATGGTGAAATGCTCTCTAATCTGTCTTCCATTGAGGACTTGTATACTGCATGAGTCAAAAAGAAGGCTGCGAAAATATTTACAGACTCCTCGCATCCTGGACATAAACTGTTTCCACTCCTACCCTCAAAACGACGCTATAGAGCACTGCACACCAGAACAACTAGACACAAGGACAGTTTTTTCCCAAATGCCATCACTCTGCTAAACAACTAATTCCCTCAACACTGTCAAACTAGTTACTAAGTCTGCACTACTATTAATCTTCTCATCGTTCCTATCACCTATCTCAGTGATGGCTAACCTTTTTGCCATCATGTGCCAGGAAGGGGGGGGCAAGGGAGGTTCGCACGCACGCGTGCCCACACTCATAATTCTATGCGCCCCGCGCCCCACTCCCCCACCCTGCTCTTGGCATGTGATGGCCCGTTTTTCTTTCTCACCTGGCTCCAGATCCTCTCTATGCATCTAGGGAGGGCGAAAACAGCCTTCCCCACCCCCTCGGAGGCCCGAAACGGCCCATTTCCCAACATCCAGTTGGACAGGAAGTGATGTTTTTTGCTGTCCCCAGCCTACAGAGACTCCCGGAGCTAAGCTGGCGTGCCAGGAGACATGGCTCTGCGTGCCACCTGTGGCACGCGTGCCATAGGTTCGCCATCACGGACTTATCTCCTCCCACTTATGACTGCATGACTGTAACTTCGTTGCTTGTATCCTTATGATTTATATTGATATTGTTTCCTAGTATGATTCGATTGCTTATTTATACCCCATGACTATCATTAAATGTTGTGCCTTGTGATTCTTGATGAGTGTATCTTGTCTTTTTATGTAGAAGAGAAGAGAAGGGAAGGGAAGGGAAGGGAAGGGAAGGGAAGGGAAGGGAAGGGAAGGGAAGGGAAGGGAAGAGAAGAGAAGAGAAGAGAAGAGAAGAGAAGAGAAGAGAAGAGAAGAGAAGAGAAGAGAAGAGAAGAGAAGAGAAGAGAAGAGAAGAGAAGAGAAGAGAAGAGAAGAGAAGAGAAGAACAGAGTTGGAAGGGACCTTGGAGGTCTTCTAGTCCAACCCCCTGCCTAGGCAGGAAACCCTACACCACTTCAGACAAATGGTTATCCAACATCTTCTTAAAAATTTCCAGTGTTGGAGCATTCACAACTTCTGGTGGCAAGTTGTTCCACTGATTAATTGTTCTAACTGTCAGGAAATTTCTCCTTAGTTCTAAGTTGCTTCTCTCCTTGATTAGTTTCTACCCGTTGCTTCTTGTCCTGCCTTCAGGTGCTTTGGAGAATAGTTTGACTCCCTCTTCTTTGGGGCAGCCCCTGAGATATTGAAACACTGGTATCATGTCTCCCCTAGTCCTTCTCTTCATTAAACTAGACATACCCAGTTCCTGCAACCGTTCTTCATATGTTTTAGCCTCCAGTCCCTTAATCATCTTTGTTCATGAGAGATGTACACTGAGAGCATATGCACCAAAGCAATTGTATATCCAATCACGCTTGGCCAATAATCTAATCTATGTGTATATATACAAACACGCACATGCGTATAATAACCTAGTCCTAGATAAGCAGGCATTAACGCCAGACAAAAAACCAAGCAGAAAATACTATGTATAATTTTGATTAAAACTTCTAAAAAACAGGATATTTTTTCAAAAAAAAGTAGCTGTTTTTAAAAATAGTCCAGGTACCGTTAGCATGAAATTGGAGGAATTAGACCAAACTAGAATCTTCTAATTTCTCTCTATCAGACAGAGAAACATTAAACAGACCAAACATGGCTGGCTGGGGAATTCTGGGAGTTGAAGTCCACAGATTTTAAAGTTGCTGAGGTTGAGGAAAGAGTAACAGTAACAGAGTTGGAAGGGACTTTGGAGGTCATTTAGTCCAACCCCCTGCTCACGCAGGAGACCTGTACTGGGGATTCGAACCGCCGAACTGCCGACCTTTCTGATCGACAAGCTCAGTGTCTTAGCCACCGAGCCACCTAGTCAGGCGATGAGATGAGAGGATAGATCTAACAAATAAATCATGAAGAATATTAAAAAAAAAAGGGGCTTCCTCATCTTTTCCGATTTTTAGCACTTTACCTCAGGCTCCCCTGTGTATCGGTTTGTCTGAATCAGGATGGTGCCGATCCGGACATCCTTGCAAACGGCCCTCAGGGCTGGCTCCATGGTCTCTCCGGCCCTCAAAATGGAGACCCCTGTGATCTGGAAGAGAGAAGGTGCCATTTTAACAGCATTTCAGAGAACCAGATCCTCTTTGCCTTCCATCTTCTCCGGCTTAGGTCAAAAGCTCAGAATATGACTTTTTTTTTTTTTTTTTTTGCTTGTCACCTCCAGGCAGGCAGCCATCTCCTCTATGGGATCCCAGAGTGTCACGTTTATAAAGAAAAGAGAACAACGTCTGTAGTTCATTGCTTTCTTTCTTTCTTTTTCTTTCTTTCTTTCCTTTCTTTCTTCCTTCCTTCTTTCCTCCCTGTCCCTCCCTTCTCCCCTTCCATCCCTCCCTCCCTTTCCTTCTCTCCTTCCTTCTTTCTTTCCTCTCCCTCCCTTCTCCCCTTCCATCCCTCCTTTCCTTTCCTTCTCTCCTTCCTTCCTTCTTTCTTTCCTCTCCCTCCCTTCTCCCCTTCCATCCCTCCTTCCCTTTCCTTCTCTCCTTCCTTCCTTCTTTCTTTCCTCTCCCTCCCTTCTCCCCTTCCATCCATCCATCCCTTCCTTTCCTTCTCTCCTTCCTTCCTTCCTTCTTTCCTCTCTCTCCCTTCTCCCCTTCCATCCCTCCTTCCCTTTCCTTCTCTCCTTCCTTCCTTCTTTCCTCCCTCTCCCTCCCTTCTCCCCTTCCATTCCTCCCTCCCTTTTCTTCTCTCCTTCCTTCTTTCTTTCCTCTCCCTCCCTTCTCCCCTTCCATCCCTCCCTCCCTTTCCTTCTCTCCTTCCTTCCTTCTTTCCTCCCTCTCCCTCTCTTCTCCTCTTCCATCCCTCCTTCCCTTTCCTTCTCTCCTTCCTTCTTTCCTCCCTCTCCCTCCCTTCTCCTGTTCCCTCCCTCTTACCATTCCTTCCTTCCTTCCTTCCTTCCATCCCTCCCTCCCTTTCCTTCTCTCCTTCCTTCTTTCTTTCCTCTCCCTCCCTTCTCCCCTTCCATCCCTCCTTTCCTTTCCTTCTCTCCTTCCTTCCTTCTTTCTTTCCTCTCCCTCCCTTCTCCCCTTCCATCCCTCCTTCCCTTTCCTTCTCTCCTTCCTTCCTTCTTTCTTTCCTCTCCCTCCCTTCTCCCCTTCCATCCATCCCTTCCTTTCCTTCTCTCCTTCCTTCCTTCCTTCTTTCCTCTCTCTCCCTTCTCCCCTTCCATCCCTCCTTCCCTTTCCTTCTCTCCTTCCTTCCTTCTTTCCTCCCTCTCCCTCCCTTCTCCCCTTCCATTCCTCCCTCCCTTTTCTTCTCTCCTTCCTTCTTTCTTTCCTCTCCCTCCCTTCTCCCCTTCCATCCCTCCCTCCCTTTCCTTCTCTCCTTCCTTCCTTCTTTCCTCCCTCTCCCTCTCTTCTCCTCTTCCATCCCTCCTTCCCTTTCCTTCTCTCCTTCCTTCTTTCCTCCCTCTCCCTCCCTTCTCCTGTTCCCTCCCTCTTACCATTCCTTCCTTCCTTCCTTCCTTCCTTCCTTCCTTCCTTCCTTCCTCCCCCCATCTCACAAATACAGTGACTTTGGGCAACGGCAGTGGTGAAATTCAAATTTTTTTACTACTGGTTCTGTGGGCGTGGCTTGGTGGGCGTAATGTGGCTTGGTGGGCGTGGCAGAGAAAGGATACTGCAAATTCCCCATTCCCGCCCCACCCCTGGGGGAAGGCTATTGCAAAATCTCCAGTCCCACCTCACTCTGGGGCCAGCCAGAGGTGGTATTTGCCGGTTCTCCAAATTACTTAAAATTTCCGCTACTGGTTCTCCAGAACCTGCTGGATTTTGATTTTCACCCGAGCAACGGTGAAAAACCAAATTTAAGACATATCAAACTAAATTAGCTGTTTTCAAATATCTCTCTCTCCCTCTCTTTCTCCCTCCCTCCCTCCCTCTCTCTCTCCATGATGCCACTGCTCTAAGAATTGCTCAAGGCTCTCTGGATTAAAAATGAGATTGAACCTAAATTTTGTGCCAACACACCACAAAAAAAAAAACATGCTAATAAACAGTCACACGATTTCCCTTTCAAGCATCTTTTGCTGCTTGGACTCACTTGCTTCCCACTATACGTACAACCTTCGTAGTCCTCGCCTTGTGGCGTTTGCACTGTGCAGCTCTGGAAACAAAAGAGGAATGGCATAAATTAATCATAAACACAGGTGGTCCTCGTCTTAGCGACTGTTCCAAGTTATGACGGATGCCAAAAAAGGTCCTTGACAAGCAGGACTCAAAGTTCCAACAGCCACACCGCCGGATCGCATTCTGGACATTTGGTAACTGGCCCACATTGGCGGCTGTTTGCACTGTCTCATGGTCAGTGACGGGGGGTGGGTGGGTTTGCAAGAAACTGGAGTTCAGTTCTGGCGAAAAATGCATCACTGTGGACAACGGGTTCATTTAACGCCCATTGCATGCAAACTGTGATTTGGATAAATTCCTATTTAGGGGTTGCATCCATGTCCCTGTCTTAGGTTGGCTATTGCAGCATGCATGCTGCCAATCAACATAGTTTGCTCTCCTATGGAGAGATCCAGAATATAGAATAACAAGAGTTGGAAGGGACCTTGGAGGTCTTCTAGTCCAACCCCCTGCTTAGGCAGGAAACCCTATACCTTGCTGGACAAATGGCTGCCCAGTCTCTTCTGGAAAACCTCTGTGATGGAGCACCCACAACTTCTGGAGGCGAGCTGTTCCACTGATGAATTGTTCTCACTGTCGGAAAATTTCTCCTTTAGTTTTAGGTTGCTTCTCTCCTTGGTTAGTTTCCATCCATTATGTCTTTACTTGCCCTCAGGTGCTTTGGAGAATAGGTTGACCCCCTCTTTTCCGTGGCAACCCCTCAAATATCAGAAGACTGCTAACATTTATTTATTTATTTATTTATTTATTTATTTATTTATTCATTCATTCATTCATTCATTCATTCATTCATTCATTCATTCATTCATTTATAAATTTGTATACCGCCCTTCTCCCTGAGGACTCAGGGCGGTGAACAGCCAAGTAAAAACATAAACTACAAATATTCAAATACAATTAAAAAGATATATATAAATTTGGCCCCATGATTAAAAACAATAACAAACATTTAAAAACATTTTTAAAAAGTGTTAGGCCAGCCCGGCTTGCTGGAAAAAGAAGGTTTTAAGGGCATGGCGGAAGGCACCGAGGTCTTGGATTCTCCTTATCTCGGGGGGCAACTGATTCCAGAGGGTAGGTGCCCCCACAGAGAAGGCCCTCCCCCTGAGGGTCACCAGCCTACATTGTTTGGCTGATGGCACCCCGAGGAGGCCCTCTCTGTGGGAGCGCACAGGTCGATGGGAGGCCGTCGGTAGCAGCAGGAGGTCTCGAAGATGTCACACACGTTGTCCCAAAGGTGCTTTTTCAAGAGGCAACTGGACTTTCTGGTTTTTCTTTGAAGACATTTTGCTTCTCATCCAAGAAGCTTCCTCAGCTCTGGCTAGATTTATACTCCTTGCAGACAGATGGTCATTTGCATTCTTTTAGAGTCTAAAATTTAGAGAGTCGTTGAGGCCACTTGGAGGTTTATCTGTATTGTCAGCATCACCTGAGTAGTGCAAATGGTTGTGGAGCCTTCTTGGAACTGTTGAAAGCTTTCTTGGAACTGTCCTTTCAACAGTTGCAAGAAGGATCCACACCCATTTGCACCACTCAGGTGACCCTGAGGACAAAGACAAACTCCAAGTGGCCTCAACGTCTCTCTAAAAAGATGCAAACGACCAGCTGTCTGCAGGGAGTATCAATCCTTCTATTCCTCACCATCCAGTCAGAGCTGAAGAAGCTTCTTGGATGAGAAGAGAAACGTCTTCAAAGAAAAACAAAGAAAATCCAGCTGCCTCTTGAAAAAGCACCTTTGGGACAACTGTGACGTGGATGACTGATAATCTCAATAGACATGTCACACTAGTTCTTCTCTTTGTTAGACTAGATACATCTGCTCCTACAACTGCTCATCGTATGGTTTAGCCTCCAGCTTCCTAATTATCATTTTTATACCTCTCTTCACTCTTTCTAGAACCTCAGCATCATTTTTGTATCGTGGTGACCAGAACTGGATGCAGGATTCCAAGTGTGGCCTCACCAAGGCCTTATAAAGTGGTATTAACACTTCACCTGATCTTGATTCTATCCCTCTGTTTATGCAGCCTAGAACTGTGTTGGCTTTTTTGGCAGCTGCTGCACACGGCTGGCTCCTATTTAAATGATTGTCCACTAGGACTCCAAGATCCCTCTTACAGTTACTACTATTGAGCCAGGTACCACCTATTCTACACCGGCGCATTTGGTTTTTCTTGGCTAAGAGTCAGGGGTGAAATGTTCCCGGTTTGGACTGGATCGCCTGATCCGGTAGTGATGGTGGCGGGTGGTTCGGAAAACCGGTAGCAAAAATCTCGGCACCCCCCCCCCACCATGCCCAGCTGAGCCGCACGATCATCAGAGGCTTTTTTTTTTTTTTACTTTTAAAAGCATTTTTTCTACAACCTCTTCCGACGAAAAAATGCTTTTAAAAGTAAAAAAAAAAAAGCCTCTATGATCGCGCGGCTCAGCTGGGATCGTCAGAGGCTTTTCAAAGCATTTTTTTCTGCAACCTCTTAGCCGAAGAGGTGGTAAAAAAAAATGCTTTGAAAAGTCTCTGACGATGCCAGCCGAGTTGCCTGATCGGCAGAGAGGCATTTTTTAAAAAGCCTCTCTGACGATACCAGCTGAGTTGCCTGATTGGCAGAGGCTTTTCAAAGCATTAGAAAAAATGCTTTGAAAAGTTAAAAAAAAAAAAAAGTTGGCCACGCCCACCCAGTCACGTTAACCCCCCACCAAGCCACACCCACAGAACCGGTAATAACAAATTTTACATTTCACCCCTGCTTAGAGTAAAACCTTACTTTTCTCACCACTGAATTGCATTTTGTTGGATAATGCCCAGTGTTCAATGATGCTTAGGTCTCCATCATTAAACCAACTTATAAAGCAGACATTTCTTTTGTCTCTCTCATGTGTTACTTACCTGGAAAGGCAGCAACGACAACGCGTGCTCAATCAGAAGGCGCATTAGCCGTTTGGAGTAGAAAATAAACTCATCCCGGCTTGTCTCCTTGTTTCTGGAAAGAAGAAAAGGGACAGGACAAATATGTGTCAATTCGCAAAGCTTCCCGGGCCTGCTCTCGAGTTGCCAAAGGCAAGGCAGATGGGAAACCGACGAAGCAACACAGCAGCCAAAGACAGGAGGCACACTCCAGACATATCTTTCTCAAGACTGTCTCCCAGTGTTACCCACAGCCGCCGGAGGGGAGTGATCTCTACAACCAATGAAATTGCTCCATTGGCAAATGTGATTGATGACACACCCTGGGGGGAGGGGGGAAACAGGGTCATGATTAGGGCTGTAAATTACGTGGGGTCAGAGTTGGCTTCATTTGGGTACCTTCCTAATAAATAACTGGATTTCTTTTGAAGCTTGGCTCGAGGCTCATGATTTAATTAGGGCATCCGTCGGAACCCTGAGAATATG